>NC_058520.1:151723438-152026468 GCF_904849725.1 Hordeum vulgare subsp. vulgare | reverse complement strand
ACGATGATCTATTCGATGTAATCTTGTTTGTGGTGTGTTTGTTGGGACCCGACAAATTGTGGGTTTATGATCAGATTATTCATGAATATTAACTGAGTCTCGTTTGAACTCTTTTATGCATGATTATTATAGCTTTGTATTTCTCTCCAATCTATCGGTTTAGTTTGGCCAACTAGATTGATTTATCTTCAGTGGGATTGGTGTGTTATAATGGGTTTAATCTTGCAATGCTCAATTTGAGTGATAGAAAGGGACATGACATGTATTTGTATTGCTTCCATTAAGGATAAATAGATGGGGTTTATTCATATTGATTGATTTTACTTTGTCTATGGCATGTCGTCTTTCTCCATGCATTACTCTGTTTCATACATAGTACTCTAGATGCATGTTGGATAGTGTTTGATGAATGGACTAATAGTAGTAGATGTAGGAAGGAGTCGGTCTATGATACGTCTCCAACGTATTTATAATTTTTGATTATTCCATGATATTATATTATCACTCTAGGATACTTTTTGGATATTTATACACCAATTATATTATTTTTAGCACTAACCTATTGACATAGTTCCCAGTGCTAGTTCCTGTTTTACGTGTTTTTTGCTTTTCATGTTTTGTACCAAACAAAGTCCATCTGCCACGAAACTTCTAGTGATTTTTTCTAGACCAAAAGAACACATGGAAGCTTCGGGAGGAGGCATGAAGCCTCACGAGGGGAGCACCACACAACAGGGTGCACCGAGGGGAGTGGGCGTGCCTTGTTGCCGTGTGCCCCCCTCGGTTGCCTCCTGGCATACCTCTTCGTCCTATAAATTCTCATTAATCCCAAAAATCCTAAGGAGCATCCTGAAACACTTCTGCCTCTGCAAGTATCAATTCCGCCGGGAGGCCATCTGGAGCTCTTTTCTAATGCCCTGCGAGAGGGGGAATCGATCAAGGAGGACCTCTAAATCAACCTTACTGCTCCCCTGTTGATGTGTGAGTAGTTCACCTTACACCTAGACGTCTCTAGTTAGTAACAAGATGGTTATCTCTCTCTATCTCAATCTTCAATACAATGATCATTGCATCTTCGCTTTGAGCTATTCAATGTAACTCTTTTGTGCGGTGCGTTTGTTGGGATCCGATGAATTGTGCGTTTACGTTCACATTATTCATGATAAATATTTGAGTCTTCTCTCAATTCTAAATATGATTCTTATGTGCATGATCATCATAGCCTCGTAAATCTCTCTCATCTATTGATTTGCTTTGGCTAGGTAGATTGATATTTCTTAAGTGAGAGAGGTGTGATGTAGTGGGTTCAATCTCACGAATTTATATATCCAGGACAAGATACGTCTTTGTATTGCTTCCGCTAAGGATAAAACAACGGGGTTAATTCATATTAATTGAGTTCTCTTTGTCTACATCATGTCATAGTCCTCCAAGCATTACTCTGTTTTACTTAATACTCTAGATGCATGTTGGACAGTTGTCGATGGGTGGAGTAATAGTAATAGGTGCGGGTAGTATTTGGCTTATTTTCTTATGGAGGTGATGCCTATATACACATGATCATTGTCGTGAATATCACATAACCATCCGCTTTTCTATCAATTTCCCAATAGTAATTTGTCTACCCACTATATTCTTGCTTTCATGAGAGATGCCACTAGAGAACACTATGCCCCCGGGGTCTATTCACTTATAAATTTACAACGGTTACAATTTCCTCGTCTCCTTTAATTATTTGTTATTTACTTTTCATTTTGCAACTTTCAACCACACTACTTGCTTTATTGCAAAAAACGAGGCAAGGGGATTGACAACCCTCTTACCCGCATTGGGTGCAAGTGTTAGTTTCTTTTGTGTGCAGTTGCTGAAGACGAGGGTTGGTGGTTACTCCTATTGGTTCGATAAACCTTGTTTCTCTACTGAGAGAAATACTTACCTATATTGTGCTCCATCACCCCTTCCTCTTCACGGATGACCCAACGCAGATCACAAGTATTAGTCTACTTTCTTATGGACGTGATGCCTATATACATGATCATTGCCATGAATAAATATTTCATAAGTATGCTCTATTCTGTCAATTTCCACTAAGTAATTTGTCTAACCACTATATGCTATCTTCGAGTGAGATGCCTCTAATTAAAACTACGGCCCCCGGTCTACACAAAATATATTACTAAAATCCTAAAAATATTGCTGCCATTTATCTTTTATTATTTCATTTTATATTTATATTATCTATCTATCAGTCTTTAATCCTTGCAAGAAACAAGTTCAAGGGGCGTGACAACCCTCTTGCTTACATTGGGTGCAAGCATTTGATTCTGTATGTGTATGTGCTGACGACGAGAGTTTGCATGATTCTCATATGGGTTCGATAACCTTGGTTCTCACTAAGGGATTGATACGTCTCCAACGTATCTATAATTTTTGATGGTTCCATGCTATTATCTTGTCAACTTTGGATGTTTTTTATGCATGAATATGCTATTTTATACCTTTTCTTGGGACTAACATATTAACTCAATGCCAAATGCCAGTTTCTGTTTTTTCCGAGTTTTTTTTACCTTTTTCAGAGGAGAATATTAAACGGAGTCCAAACGGGATAAAACCTGCGGAATAATTTTTTCCATAACAGAAGATACGCAGGGAACTTGAGAACCAAGGCAAAGGACCCCGGGGGAGGTCACAAGCCCCCTAGGCGCGGCCTGGGGGCGCCTAGTAGGCTTGCGGGCCCCCTGTGGCTCCTTTGCCCTACTTCCGCCTATAAATTCTCCAAAAATCTGAAACTGCCAGAGAGAGCCACAAAAATACTTTTCCGCCGGCACAAGCTTCTGTCTCCGCAAGATCCCATCTGGGGACCATTCTGGTGCCCTGCCGGAGGGGGATTCGAACACGGAGGGCTTCTTCCTCAACACCATTGCCTCTCCGATGATGCATGAGTAGTTCACCACAGACCTTCGGGTCCATAGCTAGTAGCTAGATGGCTTCTTCTCTCTCTTGGATCTTCAATACAAAGGTCTCCATGATCTTCATGGAGATCTATCCAATGTAATCTTCTTTTGTGGTGTGTTTGTCGAGACCCGATGAATTGTGGATTTATGATCAGATTATCTATGAATACTATTTGAGTCTCCTCTGATCTCTTATATGCATGATTTTGTATACTTTTAATTCTCTTCAAGTTGTGGGTTTCGTTTGGCCAACTTGATCTATAATTCTTGCAACGGGAGAAGTGCTTGGTTTTGGGTTCATACCGTGCGGTGTCCTCAGCTAGTGACAGAAGGGGTAGCGAGGCACGCATCGTGTTGTTGCCATCAAGGCTAAAAAGATGGGGTTTATATCTATTGCATGAATTTATCCCTCTACATCATGTCATCTTGCTTAAGGCGTTACTTTGTTTTTTATGAACTCAATATACTAGATGCATGCTGGATAGCGGTCGATGTGTGGAGTAATAGTAGGACATGCAGACAGTATCGGTCTACTTGTCTCGGACGTGATGCCTATATGTATGATCATTGCCTTAGATATCATCATGACTTTGTGCGGTTCTATCAATTGCTCGACAGTAATTCATTCACCCACCATAATACTTGCTATCATGAGAGAAGCCTCTAGTGAACACTATGGCCCCCGGGTCTACTTCACATCATATTTTCAGCTCTACACTTTTACTTTGTTGCACTTTCCACCTTCAGATCTCACCTTGCAATTAATCATGAAGGGATTGACAACCCCTTTATAGCATTGGGTGCAAGTTTGTTTGTTTTTGTGCAGGAACATTGGAGACTTGTCTTGATACTCCTACTAGATTGATACCTTGGTTCTCAAACTGAGGGAAATACTTACTGCTACTATGCTGCATCACCCTTTCCTCTTCAAGGGAAAAACCAACGCATGCTCAATAGGTAGCAAGAAGAATTTCTGGCGCCATTGCCGGGGAGTATGTAGTAAGGAATATTTGCCCTTCAACGTGTCAATTTCTGGCACCGGGGACTATTCTAAGTGAAGCTTATCCAAGTAACTATTGCAAACTCATCTCTTGCATTTACTTTTTTGCCTTTTGCCTCTCGTTTTCCTCTCCCCCACTTCTGAAAAACAAAAATTGACAAAAATATTTTCCTTTTTCGTTTGCCTTTCCTTTGCTTGTGTGCTATGTGCCTTCAATATGCTTGCATCTTTGCTTGCTGAAAATCTATTGATATGGATCCTCATCCACTTGCTAATCTTAAGAGATCCAATTATGTTGAACCAATTGCTAGTGAGTTGAGTGCACTTGATTATCTCTATGGAGTTTTGCTTGAGATGCGTGAATCTGAAAATCATGATGAAGAAATTTATGAAGTGATTCACGAGGGCTCCTTGAATGAAAAGCATGATTGCAATGGTTTCACTATGAATTCTATTAGTGACAATCATGCTAAAAATATGCAAAACCCTAAGCTTGGGGATGCTAGTTTTGCTTTATCCACTACTTGTTGCAATGATCATGATTGGGGTAATGATTTTTCTTATGATCTTGAAAATTTGTTTCAAACTCATGATAATTATGATATTTGCAATAAAATTGAAAGTGGGATTGGAGAAGTCATGACTTTAGTTGATGATAATCCCAATATTTTTGAAGAGCGTCAACTTTGCATGCATGTGGATCATGAAAAGAATATCCTATCTGATAGTTATATTGTTGAATTTGAATATGATCCCACATGTAACTGTTATGAGAGAGGAAAATATGGTGGTAGAAACTTTCATGTTACTAAATTACATCTCGTTATGTTGAGATTGATATTGTCTCTTTCTTCTTCCTTGCATATGGTCGTTATTGCTTGTCTTGACAATTTGTTTTCCTATAAAATGCCGATGCATAGGAAGTATGTTAGACTGAGATGTGATTTTCACATGCTTTATGATGCTGTTGTTGTGCTTCAATTCTTATCTTTTGTGTGAGCATCATTGAATTATCAATGCCTAGCTAAGGGCGTTAAACAATAGCGCTTGTTGGGAGGCAACCCAATGAATTTATCTTTGCTTTTTTGCTTTCTGTTTTGTTCTGTCCACACCATCATAATTCTGTTATGATTGTGTTTTTTGTGTTTCTTTTTGTGTTTGTGGCAAGAAAAACCTTTATGACTAGTTTTGGTGATGGTTGTTTGATCTTGCTGAAAAAGACAGAAACTTTGCGCTCACGAAATTATTTTTAATTCCTATCCAGAAAGAGCTTTTGAGTTGATTCTTTTTTGCTTCTGGTTGATATGCCAATTTCTCGAATTGTCATAATTTTTCAGAATTTTTGAGATACCAGAAGTATACGAAGTATACAGATTGCTACAGACTGGTCTGTTTTTCAAAGATTCTCTTTTTGTTGTGTTGATTGCTTATTTTGATGAAACTATGGATAGTATCGGGGGGGGGGGTACTAGCCATGGAAAAGTGAGAATACAGTAATCTAACATCAATCTAAATAGAAATCAAGTTTACTATAGTACCTAAAGAGTTGGTAGTTTGTTTTCTTATGCTAATGATATCTCGAGTTTCTGTTTAAGTTTTGTGTTGTGAAGTTTTCAAGTTTTGGGTGATGTTCTCATGGACAATGGGATAAAGAGTGTAAAGAGCTTAAGCTTGGGGATTCCCAAGGCATCCCAAGCCAAATTCAAGGACACCAAAAAGCCTAAGCTTGGGGATGCCCTGGGAAGGCATCCCCTCTTTCGTCTTCAATCCGTCGGTAACGTTACTTGTAGCTATATTTTTATTCACCACATGATATGTGTTTTGCTTGGAGCGTCGTGTATTACAGGAGTCTTTTATTTTTGTTGTGTCACAATAATCCTTGCTGCACACCTTTTTGAGAGAGACATGCACTCATCATGAATTTGCTAGAATACTCATTGAGCTTCGCTTATATCTTTTGAGTTAGGCAATTTAGCTCACATGTGCTTCACTTATATCTTTTGAGCTAGATAACTTTGCTCTAGTGCTTCACTTAGATCTTTTTAGAGAACGACAGTGTCATATTTTGAACAAATAAAAACTCTTGATCTTCACTTATTTCATTTTGAGAGTGCTCTCTTTAAGTAACTTGGTAATTGGCTTGTGCTATGAAAGTAGTCCTAAAGATGATAGGCATCCAAAGAGGATATAATAAAAACTTCCATATTCAAGTGCATTGATTAGTAAGAGAAGTTTGATTCCTCACAATTATTTTTGAGACATGGATTTGGTAATATTAGAGTTATGTTAGTAGGGTGTTGTGAATTTAGAAATACTTGTGTTCAAGTTAGTGATTCCCATAGCATGCACGTATGGTGAACCGCTATGTTAGGAAGCCAGAACATAATTGATTTATTGATTGTCATCCTTTGTATGGCGGTCGGGATCACGCGATGGTTAACACCTACCAACCCTTCCCCTAGGAGTATGCGTTTAGCACTTTGTTTCGATTACTAATAAAACTTTCGCAATAAGTATATGAGTTCTTCATGACTAATGTGAGTCCATGGTATAGATGCACTTTCACCTTCAACCTTTGCTAGCCTCTCTAGTACCGTGCAACTTTCGTCGGTGCACAAACCCACCATATACCTTCCTCAAAACAGGCACCATACCTACCTATTATGGCATTTTCATAGCCATTCCGAGATATATTGCCATGCACTCCCACTGTTCCGTCTCATGACTTGTGCCGTCACTTACATATTGCCATTGCATGATCGTAAGATAGCTAGCTAGATGTTTCAACATCATACGCTAAGCTAGATTGTTGCACATCTCGGTACACTGCCGGAGGCATTTCCTATAGAGTCATCATTGTTCTAAGCATTGAGCTGTGAGTAAATAAAAGTGTGATGATCATCATTATTAGAGCATTGTCCCATGTGAGGAAATAAAAAAAAGAGGCCAAAGATGCCCACCAAAAAAAATGAAAAGAGGCCAAAGAGCCCAAACAAAAAAAGAGAAAAATAGAGAAGGGACAATGCTACTATCTTTTTCCACACTTGTGCTTCAAAATAGCACCATGTTCTTCATGATAGAGAGTCTCTTGTTTTGACACTTCCTTATACTAGTGGGAATCTTCATTACATAACTTGGCTTGTATATTCCAATGACGGGCTTCCTCAAAATTGCCCTAGGTCTTCGTGAGCAAGCAAGTTGGGTGCACACCCACTAGTTCTCCTTTTGAGCTTTCACACACTTATAGCTCTAAGTGCATCCTTTGCATGGTAATCCCTACTCATTCACATTGATACCTATTGATGGGCATCTCCATAGCCCGTTGATACGTGAGTCAATGTGACCATCTCCTCATTTTTGCCTCACAACCTCCACCACACTCTATTCCACCTATAGTGTTATATCCATGGCTCACGCTCATATATTGCGTGAGAGTTGAAAAAGTTTGAGAAAGTAAGAGTGCGAAAACAATTACTTGGCCAATACTGAGGTTGTGCATGATTTAAATTCGTTGTGTGGGGATGATGGAGCATAGCCAGACTATATGATTTTGTACGGATAACTTTCTTTGGCCTTGTTATTTCAAAAGTTCATGATTGCCTTGCTAGTTTGCTTGAAGTATTATTGTTTTCATGTCAATAGAAAACTATTGTTTTGAGTCTTACGGATCTGAACATTTATGTCACAAGAAAGAAGTTACAAAAGACAAATATATTAGGTAGCATTCCACATCAAAAATTCAGTCTTTATCACTTTCCTACTCGAGGACGAGCAGGAGTTAAGCTTGGGGATGCTTGATACGTCTCCAACGTATCTATAATTTTCGATGGTTCCATGCTATTATCTTGTCAACTTTGGATGTTTTGTATGCATGAATATGCTATTTTATATTTTTTTTGGGACTAACCTATTAACTCAGTGCCAATTGCCAGTTTCTGTTTTTTCCGTGTTGGACCTTTTTCAGAGGAGAATATTAAACAGAGTCCAAACGGAATAAAACCTATGGAATGATTTTTTCCATAACAGAAGATACACATGGAACTTGAGAACCAAGGCAAAGGACCACGGGGGAGGTCACAAGCCCCTAGACGTGGCTTGGGGGGCGCTTAGCAGGCTTGTGGGGCCCCCGTGGCTCCATTGCCCTACTTCTTCCGCCTATAAATTCTCCAAAAATCTGAAACTGCCAGATAGATCCACGAAAATACTTTTCCGCCGCCGCAAGCTTCTGTCTCCGCAAGATCCCATCTGGGGACCGTTCTGGTGCCCTGTCGGAGGGGGGGTATTCGGACACGGAGGGCTTCTTCATCAACACCATTGCCTCTCTGATGATGCGTGAGTAGTTCACCACAGACCTTCGGGTCCATAGCTAGTAGCTAGATGGCTTCTTCTCTCTCTTGGATATTCAATACAAAGTTCTCCATGATCTTCATGGAGATCTATCCGATGTAATCTTCTTTTGCGGTATGTTTGTCGAGATCCGATGAATTGTCGATTTATGATCAGATTATCTATGAATATTATTTGAGTCTCCTGTGATCTCTTATATGCATGATTTTTATCCTTGTAATTCTCTTCGAGTTGTGGGTTTCGTTTGGCCAACTTGATCTATAATTCTTTCAATGGGAGAAGTGCTTGGTTTTGGGTTCATACCGTGCGGTGTCCTCACCCAGTGACAGAAGGAGTAGCAAGGCACGCATTGTGTTGTTGCCATCAAGGGTAAAAAGATGGGGTTTATATCAATTGCATGAATTTATCCCTCTACATCATGTCATCTTGCTTAAGGCGTTACTCTGTTTGTTATGAACTCAATACACTAGATGCATGTTGGATAGTGGTCGATGTGTGGAGTAGTAGTAGTAGATGTAGATAGTATCGGTCTACTTGTATCGGACGTGATGCCTATATGTATGATCATTGCCTGAGATATGATCATGACTTTGCGTGGTTCTATCAATTGCTTGACAGTAATTCGTTCACCCACCGTAATAGTTGCTATCATGAGAGAAGCCTATAGTGAACACTATGGCCCGTGGGTCTACTTCACATCATATTTTGAGCTCTACAGTTTTACTTTGTTGCACTTTCCACCTTCAGATCTCACCTTGCAATTAATCGTGAAGGGATCGGCAAGCCCTTTATAGCGTTGGGTGCAAGTTTGTTTGTTTTTGCGCAGGAACTTTGGAGACTTGTCTTGATACTCCTACTGGATTGATACCTTGGTTCTCAAAGTGAGGGAAATATTTACTGCTACTGTGCTGCATCACCCTTTCCTCTTCAAGGGAAAAACCAACGCAAGCTCAAGAGGTAGCAGGGAAATACTTATATTTATTGTGTTGCATCTCCTCTCCTCTTTGAGGAAAAAGCCAATGTAGTTTACAAATACCAATGTATACTTTTTATGAACAAATTTTAAAGCCAAACATACGCTCTTCACCAGACGTAGGAGTATACCTTGTTTGTTTACATTTCCTCCAATTAGTGTACATTTACAATCCTTTCTCCTACTAATCAACATATATTAAGTAAGACAGCCAAAGAGACTCCGAGGGATAGAGAAGCGCTATAGTGCCCCATGCATTGGTCAATGTCCTCATGCCTCCAAATTTGTATTATTTAGACCATGCATGATAAGACTAGGAGTTAATTTAGCACTACTTGAGGATGGTACAGAGACGACACATCAATCAAAGACCCTTTGAAGAAATTGTGTGCCATGCATGAATCACAAACGGTATAGTTCAAGCTCCATCGCTAATAATGCGAACTGTGTGTGATGGCGGAACCATCAAATACAATTTGAAAATACTTATGTGTGCGATACACGACACATAGTTGACCCGTGCAAACTGCTTGTGATGGAACAAAAAACACAAATAGTTAACTTAACACTGGTGCAACGACGTGCTATACAAACGGTTTTTAACACCTTTCTACGACGTACTTTTAAACTGTCGTCTTGCCTGTGTAGGCGATGGGGGGTTCCATCCCACACGACACGGAAAAATTATCGGTGATGGTGACCAACGAACGCAAACGTTTGACAAAACTAAGCGTATGGGATGTCTGCATCTATCACACACGAGAGTCACCGGCTAACCGTTTGAGATACGATGGACTTACCATACAACCCATTCTCGCAACTGGGATGAGATCACACTAATATTGCACACGCTTTTCTGCGGCACATCATTTATGATGTGCACTGAATCACAAATACAGTTCATGATTATAAAGTGTGTATGATAAGGAGTATATCACAAACACTTACATTTTGTGACTCGTTTGCGATTTTGTAACTAAAGATAATTTAACCGACGTACGAGTGTTGGATTAGTTTAAGAAACGTCAACATGTCGTACCTGTATCATACACGATAAATATTGCACGTGCAATTCTATGGTGCAACGTTTATGATGCGTGTTACATCACAAACGGTTTATATTTTTGAACTGTATGCCATAGAGGTTCTATCATCAACGCTGAATTTTGTTGCACCGTTTGCAATATTGCCTTTCGTCACACATGGTTTGCAAACAACAGTATGGTCGCACACGTTTCTTATATGTTAAACGTGTCAGATTATTAGGTGTTTCACAAACGTTGAAATTTACAAACCGTGTGCGGCAAAATGAGCCATAAAGCACCTTTTTCCATTTTAATCACCACAATTTAAAATCATACATAATGTGATATGGAAAGTAGGGAATAGATTTTTACATATCCACACATAGATAGGTTCAACAACCAATGCATTATTCCATATTCACGTACAAAGTTGAAGAATTACATCAACAAAAGAATTACATAAGCACCAAATAAAGAATGGTGAATGAAAGTTGAATACTGATACGTCTCCAGCGTATCTATAATTTTTGATTATTCCATGCTGAAATATTATCATTCTATAATACTTTTTGGGTATTTATTTACCAATTTATATTATGTTTTAGCACTAACAGATTAACCCAGTGCCTAGTGCGAGTTGTTTTTTCTGCATGTTTTTCACTTTTCAGGTTTTCAATACCAAATGAAGTCAAATAGACCTGAAATTGTTTGGAGATTTTTTCTGGACCAAAAGAAGACCAACAAACATCAGAGGAAGGCTGGGGGTACCTGAGGGTCCCACAAGCTAACACAACGCGGCCTGGGGGCACCCTGATGGCTTGTGGTTCCCTCGAGGCCCTCTTCACTCTATTCTCTTGTCGGGACCCCGATCCTAAGACATAGGAATCCAGCCTGTAACACATTGCATCCCTTTGCGATCTCACGCACGGTTATCCCCACGACTGCCACCTTACCTTAGCCGGGACCGTTTGCGCCTTTTGACTCACGTATGCATTAGTGTCGCTAGGATTCCAATGTCAAAGAACCCGGGTCGACATATCTAGTCATAAACTCATGTGGCTCGACTGTACAGAGACATGCATACATAACCCAACAAAGTAGGTGTCAGTCAACAGCGAGTGTAGACGAGTCGTAGCAAGCTACAAGGACTCCATTACCCAGCTAAGAAGGATACATGTCGGTCAACCAATGTGTCCGGAGCAGTACCGAACTACCAAGGCTCGGTGGAATCACAAAGGGGAATTTCTCTGTATAGAGAGCTACTAAGGCATACGACTAGGTGTCGAATCCCATACATATCACAGTGCATCACACGTACGCATGACATACTAGATATGCATAGATACAACAATGGCATCACACCATAACCATACAACACCACGACATTTATTTAGAAGACTCGGAAGAGTCTTGCATAATATGTTCACACAAGCAGGGGTCACACGACCCGACACTCAAAGTCATACAAACAAAGTCATACAAACCAACGGAAGCATAAAAGGTGTCTGAGTACAGACAGTTGAAAGGATAAGGCATAAAGCCTGACTATCTACAGATCCCTTCTGAAAGGGGCTAGGTCGTAGCTGGGACACCAGCTACTCGTCATCATCCATGTCTAGAAAGAACCCACCTGTTGGCTCGTGGGTATCCTCTGCAACAATTATTAAGCAAACATGAGTACAAGAGTACTCAACAAGACTTTAGAACAGATCTATCTACTCATGCACATGTATCAACAAAGGGGGTTGTGGCGTTTCATGCAGCAAGCCAGCTTCGACTCTTGGCTAGACTAAACTACAATTTTAAATAGTTTTAACAACTTTGATAAGTCGTACACGAGTCCACCACCACCACAACAATACACTATCATGAACTCCTTTCCGTCTCCCTACGGAAATACCATACATGATACTCACGCTTATGTTGATACTTTTATGAGTAGCCATTAAAGTTATCTATGAACAACATATGTCTCCAAGTAGTCCATATCCACGGACGCGGCTATTCGAATAGGTCATAACCCTGCAGGGGTGTAATTATTCACACACGTTCTCGCCACTTATCGCCATGTGCACGTCATGCACCTCGGCAACCTTCAACCGGAAGCCCACCGAGGGAGTCGGCCACAACCGTTCACCATGCTAATACCAAGTCCAGGTTTATTGCCTATTTGAGAGTAACCCGCACGGAAGTACGGCCGAGGTTTCCACCACGGCCCTAAACGTTGTGCACAGGGTTCCCAAGCTCACCATCCGGGTGCTACTTGGTACACCATGCCACTGCCTACCGCATCATAGCCCACCTCTAAGGTCAACACTATGCACGGCCTCCAACATGACTATAAACACCAGAAACTACTTGCAACTCCTGGACCGAGTACTAGGCGATTAATAAGTCGAGAGGGTCAATTAAGTATCCCAATGTGTGGTAGTATCTAGTCTTGGATTCCATACACGGAACTCAGTTCCTAAGGACGGTTCCAATGAAACAACCCGCCATGTACTCCTACATAGCCTTTCATGGTACCTTTACCAAATCAGGTTCCACACTTATTCCTTGTCACTAGAACACATTCATCCATTCATGTTCATCATCCAGATGAAACAGACCTGACACAACTCTAGGCATAGCAAGCATAGCAGGAATAACACATCACAGCTCAAGCATCTACTAGGTATGCTAGGTTGCATGGTTTGGCCATTTACTGTGACAATGATTGGTCATGCAAAGGAATAGGTTCAGCTACCGGAGTAAAGCATTTGAATTTTTTTGTCCTAGTGCAATAAGTGGGAGCAGGAGCAAGAACATGGGATTATATCAGGATGATCAAAAGCGTGCTTGCCTTGTTGCTCAGCAGAGGGGTAATACCCGTCAGCCGGATATCCGGACGTATCCGGAGGGGCAGAGCCTACCTAAATAATAACATTCAATCAATAACAATCATATGCAACAATATGATACATGATCATGGCATGAAGTGAAGAGTGATATGATTCAGTGTGGTTGGTAAAACCTTAGTTTGCATCTGGTTCGAAATCCAAATTCAAATATCAATTGAATTAACATAATCATATAATTGATTTGACCTGATGCTGTTTCATAACTTTGTTTTTCATGCATGCAAGTAGCACCATTGTGTTCATTAAATTTTTCTGATCAATTTGCATATATTATTTGTCAAATTTGGAGTTATAACCAATTTTCTATGAATTTCCAAAGTTTTGCACTTATTCTGGAATTACATTAATCGGAATTGGAATTATTGCATCAGCATGACATCAGCAGGTCAGCTATCCGTTTGAAAGTCAAACCTGACCAGTGGGACCCACTGGTCAGTGACTCTGGCCAGAAATTAGTTAAGTTTTAAACTAATTAGGTATTTAACAGGGCTGGACCCACATGTCAGTGTCCGTTTAACTTTTAATATTTTCATTATTCTTATTTTGACTAATCTTAAGTAGCCAGGGGGCTGGCCCCACTTGCCAGTGACTAAGGGGAGTCAACCCCACCGGCGATGTGGTCAAACCCACCGATGGCTAGGCTCCGGCGACCACCAGAACGGTGGAGGGCATCGGGTTTCTGCTTCCGGCGACCACCAGAACGGTGGAGGGCATCGGGTTTCTGCTTCCGGCGACCAAACGAGCGGCGGAGGGCACCAAACGAACGAGCAGACGATCACGGTTCCATTGTTGAACAGCGCAGGGGCTAAGATCGTCGGAGATGACGCCGACGACGAGCTCGGCGGCTGCCGAAGCTTGGGCCAGGTCGAGGTCATCGAACCAGTGGCTAAAAGGGCCAGGCTTAGCTCCTACAACACCTACTTCTTGCACTGAAGCTGTTGGTAGCTTCAGAACAACTAGCCGATCACCGGAGAGCCACCGGCGACGAGCTCCCGCGGCGGATCTCGTCGGGCTCCGGTGGAATCAGGTGGTAGAGGAAGGAATTGAGGGGGAAAACAAGGGGAAAGATTCCTAGGCTCACTGGGATTGCAGGGGCGTCGAGACCGAGCTCGGAGATGGACTAAAGAGGGAGAACGACAACAAAAGCTTGATGCAGGGCTCGAGGGCTTGCGTGGCTCGCTGGGAAGCTTCAGGGAGTCGAGGCGGTTCTTCTGCGAGGCTCAGACAAGACGAAGAGGTACTGGAGCGACGGGGAGCTCGAGCTCGAGCTCGCTCCACTGGCGGCCGAGTGGGCAGAGAGCAGGGGCCGAATGGCGAGGGGATGAGCACGGGGGAAGGTTGCGGGAGCTTATCTCCTTCACGCCAGTGCGATGCGGCGGCCAGGCAGGCATGCAGGTGCGTGGCCGCGCCGGAGGGAGCGGCGGCCACCTCCTGGTGCCGACTGGCAGGAGGTAGACGACACGAGGCGAGGAGCTGGGCTGGGCCTGAGCGAGGTATAAACTTTTTTATTTTTATTTCTTTCCTAGTTTCTGTTTTATATTTTCTGACTTAGTTTTATTTTATTTTTGGCTCCAAACTATTTCTAAAATAGTTTGAAAAATGCTGGGGTGTTATTTGGAATATTTCCAAACCTAGATAAAGTTTTCAACAATTTATGAGAATCTGAAATAATTGAAATCAAATATATAATTGATTTCAGTGACTTTTGTAATTAAAATAAAATGCTAGAAGCATTTTGAAAATATATTTCACCCCTCATATTTTGTTTCCCATAATTATCACAAAAGATGAACTTTTATGAAGGCCATTTTGGGTTCATTGATTTGTCAACTAGTTTGAATTGTTTGAATATAGAGTTGCTAGGGTTTGCTTTTGTTTTCATTTCTTTCTTTTGACTTCATTTTATTTTCTTGGATGCAATGAATAAGACATGAGCACAATCTTGCTAAACTCTATTAGGGATTCCAGGGATGTGACAACTCACACGCACTCAAAAGAATCTCGTCCCGAGATTTGGAAGTCGTCGGGAATAGCGCGTGATACTCAAGTCGAAAACGATAATCTATTTCCCATGTTGCCTATTTTTCAGAATGATTTGGCCATTGAACTTTAAGAAACTTGAGGTTTCAACGTCGAGTGGTACGCTCAGCTTGATCAAGAATACGAACAGGGTATTCTCGGTATGAAAGGTTATCTTGGAGATCAAGCATTTCGTGGTCCACTTGATGGATAGGATCCGAAAAGCAACGCCTAAGTTGCGAGACATGGAAAACATCATGAACCTTGGAAAGATGCGTAGGAAGTTCCAACTGGTAGACAACTTCTCCTTGTTTGGCAAGAATGCGAAAAGGACCGATATAAGGAGGAGCCAAATTGCCCTTGATACCGAAATGATGGGTACCCTTCAAAGGTGTAACCCGAAGGTAAGCCTTCTTGTCAACTTCAAAGGTCACATCCTTATGATGACGATCATATTGACTCTTTTGACAAGATTGGGCTGTTTTCAACTTTTCACGAATAATGCGAACTTGCTATTTTGCTTCCTGGATCATATCCGGACCAAAGAGTTGCCTCTCTCCGGTTTCTGACCAATTAAGAGGTGCTCGACATCTTCGGCCATAGAGAACTTCAGAAGGGGCTTTGCCCAAGCTTGATTGATAACTATTGTTACAAGCAAATTCGGAGAATGGAAGACACTTCTCCCAATTCATACTGAACGATATAACACAAGCTCGGAGCATATCTTCTAGGATTTGATTCACTCTTTTTACTTGACCACTTGATTGAGGATGGAAAGCAGTGCTAAAAGATAGGTGAGTCCCCATGGCATTCTGAAATATTTCCCAGAAGCGAGAAGTAAAAATACTTCCACGGTCTGAATTAATCTCCAGAGGAACGTCATCAAGAGACACTATTCGAGAGATATATAACTCTGCTAGCTGGCTAGCTGTTATACTCTCACGAACTGGAAGAAAATGAGCTACTTTGGAAAGACGGTCAATGACCACACAGATAGCATTATTTCCTTTCTTGGTCTTGGGAAATCCAGTGATGAAATCCGTACTGACTTTATCCCATTTCCATTCAGGAATAGCTAAAGGTTGAAGGGTTCTAGCAGGCCTTTGATGTTCTTCCTTAACTCGGCGACAAACGTCGCAGTTAGCAACCAACTCAGCAATTTCTCTCTTTATCCTAGTCCACCAAAACATCTGGCGAAGGTCCTGGTACAACTTAGTACTACGAGGATGAATGGTGAGAGAAGAATCATGAGCCTCCTTGAGGATCAACTGCCGCAGACGTTTGCTCTTAGGAACCACTAGACGGTTCTGAAAGAACACGACACCTTGCTCATTGATAGAGAAATCCCTAGCGTTTCCGCTAGCAATATTCTCCTTGATCCAGGATATACCCTTATCATATGTGTGCACAACTATGATTTGATCCCCAAGAGTAGGTTTCGCCACCAGGTTAGAAAGGAATCCTTGAGGAACAATGTGGAGGTCTAACTTCCAAAATTCCTCATAGAGATGTGGTTGACCTCGTTGTAACATCAGATTGTTACAATAAGACTTACGACTTAGTGTATCAGCCATGACATTGGCCTTCCCCGGGGTGTAAGTTATCCCTAAGTCATAATTTGTGATCAACTCAACCCACCGTCTTTGCCTGAGATTCAAATACGGCTGGGTGAAGATATATTTCAGACGTTGGTGATTAGTGAATATTTCACAACGATTACCAAGAAGGTAATGTCGCTAGGTTTTAAGTGCATGGACTACATGTGCAAGCTCAAGATCATGTGTGGGATAATTATCCTCATGTGGACGCAACTGTCGAGATGCATATGCAATCACATGACGATCCTGCATGAGAATGCAACCTAATCCTTGTTGCGAGGCATCGTAATAGATAACAAAGTCCTTAAAAAAATCTGGTGGTAGCAACACAGGTGTGGAAGTCAGGCGCCTTTTCAGTTCCTGAAAACTATGCTCACACTGTGGTGTCCACTCGACTTTTTATCTTTCTTGAGGAGTTAAGTTAGTGGCTTTGCAACCTTGGAAAAATTCTCGACAAAGCGGCGACAATAGCTCGCTAGACCAAGAAAACTCCTAACTTGCTTAACCGATTCAGGTTGAGTCCAATCAAGGACGGCTTGAACTCTCTCAAGATTGACAGCAATACCCTTACCAGAGATTACGTGGCCTAGATAGGTCACTTCTCGTAACCAAAATTCACATTTTGAAAACTTGGCATAAAGGCGATGCTCTCGAAGTTTCATCAATACCAGCCTTAGATGCTCAGCATGTTCTTGTTCGTTCTTCAAGTAGATGAGAATATCATCGAGGTATAACACGGCGAACTTATCCAAATACTCCATGAAGATTGAATTCATCAAGCGAGAGAAGGTGGCTGGGACATTGGTTAAACCGAAGGACATGACGGTGTACTCGTATTGGCCATAACGAGTGACAAATGCCGTTTTTGGAATGTCCCCGTTCTTGATCTTGATTTGATGGCAACCCAACCTCAAATCCATTTTGGAGAAGACTGAGGATCTAGTGAGCTGGTCATACAGATCATTGATCCTGGGGAGCGGATACTTGTTCTTTATGGTGACCAGGTTAACTGGTCGATAATCTACAACCATCCGGTCCATTCCATCCTTATTCTTGACGAAGAGGACGGGACAAGCCCAAGGAGAAGAGCTAGGACGAATGAAACCTTTATTTAAGGCCTCTTCTAGTTGTTTCTTAAGTTCGGCTAGCTCCAGGGGTGCCATCTTATAAGGTCTTCTCGCTATTGGGACTGTTCCTGGAACAAGGTCTATCACATACACTACATCCCTGTCAGGTGGAATTCCTGGCAATTCTTCTGGAAAAACATCCCGGAAGTCACAGACTACCGGAATGTCTTCAAGTTCTAGAAGAGGATTTGTATTGAGGGAACAGAGTTGGCATTTGGCAACTCGAGTAGAAACATTAACTATCTCACCCGAGGGATGAGTAAGCTGAACATTTCTAGAATGGGTATCAATCTTGGCATAATGAGTTGACATCCAGTCCATACCCAAGATGATATTGATATCCGAGGATTTCAGGGCTATAAAAAATGCTAGAAAAACTAGCCTGTCTACTAGGATTTCATTATCATAGATTATCCTAGAAGTTTGCCATTTACTACCAGGGGTTTGGACAACTAATGGGATTGGCATATCACAAAAGGACATGTTATGCAACTGTGCATAACTTTCGGAAATGAAGGAATGAGATGACCTAGTGTCAAAAAGGACATACATTGGGTGATGATTAACAAGGAGTGTACCCAATATAACGTCGGGATCCTCTGCAGCTTCTTCTGCTGAAACATAATTCACGCGGCCACGTGCAGGAGTTTGCTTCACATAGTAAGCTTTGCCCATCTTGCGTTGCCCAACGGACTTTCTAGGTTGCTTGGCACCTATATTCTGGGGACACTCTCATGAGTAGTGCCCTGGTTCTCCACACTTGTAACAGATCACCTGATTGGCACGTGGTGCAGCATTGTTAGCTAGACCACCATAGGTCTTTGCTGGAGGGTTGGTCTGGTTCGCCTCAGGCGCCACATAGGATGGCCTTGGGGCATATCTTGGTGGCAGAGAGCTATTTGGGACCAACAGCCTGCGTTTTGGAAACGCAGAACCATATGAGGATCCAGAGTCGTGAGAGTGCTTCTTCGTGGCTTCGTAGTCGGTATGACCAGTCTCGGCACTTATCGCCTTGTTGACAAGATCTTGAAAACTTGTACATTCATGGAGGTGCAGGTCACGACAAAGTTCAGGGCTCAGACCCTTGCGGAATCTTGCTTGCTTCTTGGAATCAGTTGACACCTCTTCAGTTGCGTAGCGAGCGAGATTACCGAACTCGCGGCTATAAGCATCCACGGTCAACTTTCCCTAGGTGAGGGCACACAATTCCTCTCTCTTACGATCCATCAGACCCTCTGGAATGTGGTGCGGACGGAAGGCTGCATTGAAGTCTGCCCATGTGGCTGCTGGTCCGGCAGGACACATAGCTACAAAATTCTCCCACCACAGATTGGCTGGACCTTCTAGAAAGTACGCAACAAAGGTTACCTTGTCGGCCTTAGAAACATTGGCACAACGAATCTTGCACGATATACTGCACAACCAGTCATCAGCGTCGAGAGGATCGACGAAGTGATGGAACTTCGGGGGATTCAGCTTCACGAAGTCATTGAGGGACACTGCATCATTCCACGGCTAACGAGCCGTATTTTTCTCAATACGCTCTAGCAGACGGTTGGTCTCTCTTTTGTTTCTTTCCGCCTTAAGCATAACTTCCGCCAGAGAAGGCGGGTGAGGCAATTCCTCCTGTGATGCTTGACTACCCTCTCCCTGCTCATGGGTAGGGGCACGGTTCAGCCTGGTGAACACCATCCTGGCAAACAAACTCACAGCTTAGACTAATATCAACATCAATACTAGCTATGGATTAAGAATGCACTGAACACATGGAATGTGGAAATGAGCATCCGAACAACATGGTAACAAGCAACAGCTATATATACACCATGGTTAATACACACCATTACATAGTTCAGTACAACCTCAAGCCGAAGAGCAAACTACTGAAAAAAGATGATACTACTCATGAGAGGCTTTCCGAGCTTCCTATACATAATTTATCTATGCCTCCGGAACTCATCTTACGACATAAGCATACTCCACAAGACACACAGGACTGTGGAAGTACAACTACTACCATACTACTCCTCCACTCACGGTTCAAGCATCCGCATAAAACATCTCGTAAAGGTTGCCTCCATGGCCTGGGAGCTCAACCTGCGGATCAGGAAATACTCGAGCCTGAGACCCCTGGGAACCATAAGGACACGGGTGTGGCCTTGGTCCCGTGACTCGTGGTAGTAGAGGTCCCCTAAGAGGGGTGACTCCTCCTATAGCACGCCAGTCAACATGAGCTGGAAGATGGGTCCTAACAGGGTTCAACATCTCCATATCTCCATACCCTGTCTGGACTACATGTGCCAGCTGTGTCAAAGTCGTCCACAGACGGGCAGGTGTAGCATAGAGCTCCATACGAAGGGCACGAGCATCCGTGTCTCCATTTTCTAACAACTCAGCAGTGGACTGCAGCAGCAGATCCTCCATAGAGGAATCAAAGTAGACCCACTGAGATATCCTTCTTCTCCTGGCTGAGAGGCGGGAACATAGCATAACTTTGAATTCTGCAGCAGTGCATGTCGGGCTCTCATGATGGTCAACATTGAATAGGCAGCATCTTGTACCGCCATGTCAACAGTAACCCCCAATCCATAAGACCAATGGATCGACTCCTCGGCTCCAGGGTAAACTGGGAATACCCTAACAGTGCACATGTACTAACTCTGGTTGAAATCCCGGTACTGCTCCTCCACTGTATACTCTGGGTACCAGCGGTAACCGGCTACTGACATCATCCTGACCAGCATGGCCGTGTGACCCGGCACATCAATGCACCTAGTCAGGCGGACCACCTGACGAGAAGGACGGCCAGGCATCTGAAATAGAGAGTAATGCAAAAGGCATTAGAGCTCTGGAAACAAAATTGGGCAGCATAACGACTGTAAATGCTCAAAAACAATTTTGAGACAACCCACAAAAGATAGGATAGCATAACCAGTCAACTATCAAGTTCAATTCCGTGGTCATCAAAACTTATTTTCTTTTCCTTGGAACAAACGAAACTCGGAGTAACTCTCGACTCGTTTTCCCACAATCTACCGATTAGCAATACACGATCCTGAGAGAAAGATAAGTAACCAAGTTCTTAATCCCTGCAGAAAAGACGAGGATGACCAGAATAGAATGACTTGAGAAGAGAAGCAAGAATCTTACGTTCCCTTCCACAAACAATCCCCTTATATATAACTAAAGCAATTCTAGACTCAACTTCGACCAGTTTGGCTTGGTAATCCTACATTCAGTCAGACTCTGATACCAACGCTGTCAGGACCCCGATCCTAAGCCATAGGAATCCAGCCTGTAACACATTGCATCCCTTTGCGGTCTCATGCACGGTTATCCCCACGGCTGTCACCTTACCTTAGCTGGGACCGTTTGCGCCTTTTGACTCACGTATGCATTAGTGTTGCTAGCATTCCAATGTCAAAGAACCCGGGTCGACATATCTAGTCATAAACTCAAGTGGCTCGACGGTACAGAGACATGCATACATAACCCAGCAAAGCAGGTGTCGGTCAACAGCGAGTGTAGACGAGTCGTAGCAAGCTACAAGGAATCCATTACCCCGCGTGACATTTCCCCGTAGGGATAAACACATCAGCTAAGAAGGATACATGTCGGTCAACCAATGTGTCCGGAGCAGTAGCGAACTACCAAGGCTCGGTGGAATCACAAAGGGGCATTTCTCTGTATAGAGAGCTACTAAGGCATACGACTAGGTGTCGAATCCCATACATATCACAGTGCATCACACGTACGCATGACATACTAGATATGCATAGATACAACAATGGCATCACACCATAACCATACAACATCACGACATTTATTTAGAAGACTTGGAAGAGTCTTGCATAATATGTTCACACAAGCAGGGGTCACACGGCCTGACAATCAAAGTCATACAAACAAAGTCATACAAACCAACGGAAGCATAAAAGTTGTCTGAGTACAGACAGTTGAAAGGATAAGGCATAAAGCTTGACTATCTACAGATCCATTCTCAAAGGGGCCAGGTCGTAGCTGGGACACCAGCTACTCGTCATCATCGATGTCTAGAAAGAACGCACCTGTTGGCTCGTGGTTATCCTCTGCAACAATTATTAAGCAAACATGAGTACAAGAGTACTCAGCAAGACTTTAGAACAGATCTATCTACTCATGCACAGGTATCAACAAAGGGGGTTGTGGTGTTTCATGCTGCAAGCCACCTTTGACTCTTGGCTAGACTAAACTACAATTTTAAATAGTTTTAACAACTTTGATCAGTCGTACAATAGTCCACTACCACCACAACAATATACTATCATGAACTCCTTTCCGTCTCCCTACGGAAATGCCATAGATGATACTTACGCTTATCTTGATACTTTTATGAGTAGCCATTAAAGTTATCTATGAACAACATATGTCTCCAAGTAGTGCATATCCGTGGACGCGGCTATTCGAATAGGTCATAAACCTGCAGGGGTGTACTTCTTCACACACGCTCTCGCTACTTATTGACATGTGCAAGTCATGCACCTCGGCAACCTTCAAGCGGAAGCAGCGAGGGAGTCGGCCGCAACCGTTAACCATGCTAATACCTAGTCGAGGTTTATCGCCTATTTGAGAATAACCCGGACGGAAGTCCGGCCGAGGTTTTTGCCACGACCTCATACGATGTCCGCAGGGTTCCCAAGCCCACCATCATAGCCCACCTCTAAGGTCAGCACTATGCATGGCCTCCAGCATGACTATAAACACCAGAAACTACATGCAACTCCTGGACCGAGTACAAGGCGATTAATAAGTCGAGAGGGCCAATTAAGTATCCCAACATGTGGTAGTATCTGGTCTTGGATTACATACACGGAACTCAGTTCCTAAGGACGGTTCCAATGAAACAACCCGCCATGTACTCCTACATAGCCTTTCATCGATACCTTTACCAAATCAGGTTCCACACTTATTCCTTGTCACTAGAACACATTCATCCATTCCCGTTCATCATCCAGATGAAACAGACCTGACACAACTCTAGGCATAGCAAGCATAGCAGTAATAACACATCACAGCTCAAGCATCTACTAGGTATGCTAGGTTGCATGGTTTGGCTACTATGACAATGACAGGTCATGCAAAGGAATAGGTTCAGCTACCGAAGTAAAGCATTTGACATATTTTGTCCTAATGCAATAAGTGGGAGCAGGAGCAAGAACATGGGATTATATCGGGATGATCAAAAGGGTGCTTGCCTTCTTGCTCAGCAGAGGGGTAATATTCGTCAGTCGGATATTAAGAGGTATCCGGAGGGGCAGAGCCTACCAAAATATAACATTCAATCAATAACAATCATATGCAACAATATGATGCATGATCATGGCATGAAGTGAAGAGTGATGTGATTCAATGTGGTTGGTAAAACCTTAGTTTGCATCTGGTTTGACATTCAAATTCAAATATCAACTGAATTAACATATTTATCATAATCATTTAATTGATTTGACCTAATGCTGTTTCATAACTTTGTTTTTCATGCATGAAAGTAGCACCATTGTGTTCATTGAATTTTTTTGATCAATTTGCATATATTATTTGTCAAATTTGGAGTTATAACCAATATTCTATGAATTTCCAAAGTTTTGCACTTATTCTCGAATTATATTAATAATAATTGGAATTATTGCATCAACATGACATGAGCAGGTCAGCTCGCCGTTTGAAAGTCAAACGTGACAGGTGGGACCCACTGGTCAGTGACTCTGGCCAGAAATTAGTTAAGTTCTAAACTAATTAGGTATTTAACAGGGTTGGACCCACATGTCAGTGTGTGTTTAACTTTTAATATTTTCATTATTTTTATTTTGACTGATCTTAATTAGCCAGGGGGCTGCCCCCACTTGCCACTGACTCAGGGGAGTCAACCCCACCGGCGATGTGGTCAAACCCACCGATGGCTAGGCTCCGGCGACCACCATAACGGCAAAGGGCATCGGGTTTCTGCTTCCGGCAACCAAACGAGCGGCGGAGGGCACCAAACGAACGAGCAGACGATCGCGGTTCCATTTTTGCACAGCGCAGGGGCTAAGATGGCCGAGGATGACGCCGGCGACGAGCTTGGCGGCTGCCAGAGCTCAGGACAGGTCGAGGTCATCGAACAAGTGGCTAAAAGGGGCATGGCTTAGCTCCTACAACACCTACGCGTTGCACTGAAGTTGTTGGTAGCTTTAGAACAACCAGCCGATCACCGGAGAGCCACCGGCGACGAGCTCCCGCAGCGGATCTCGTCGGGCTCCGGTGGAATCGGGTCGTAGAGGAAGGAATCGAGGGGGAAAACAAGGGGGAAAGATTCCTAGGCTCACTGGGATTGCAGGGGCGTTGAGATTGAGCTCGGAGATGGACTGAGGAGGGAGAACGACAGCGGCAAACTCCGGGGATCCGAGGAGGAAGACGACGGCGACAGCTCGATGCAGGGCTCGAGGGCTTGCGTGGCTCGCTGGGAAGGTTCAGGGAGTCGAGGCAGTTCTTCTGCGAGTCTCAGACAAGACAGAGAGGTACTGGAGCGATGGGGAGCTCGAGCTCGAGCTCGCTCCAATGGCGGCCGAGAGGGGAGAGAGCAGGGGAGTGAATGGCGAGGGGATGAGCACGGGGGAAGGCTGTGGGAGCTTATCTCCTTCACGCCAGCGCGATGCGGTGGCCAGGCAAGCACGCATGTGTGTGGCCGCACCGGAGGGAGCGGCGGGCACCTCCTGGTGCCGACTAGCAGGAGGTAGACGATAGGTGGGAGGAGCTGGGCTGAGCCTGAGCGAGGTATAACTATTTTTTTTCTTTCTTTCCTAGTTTCTGTTTTATCCTTTCTGACTTAGTTTTATTTTATTTTTGGCTCCAAACTATTTCTAAAATAGTTTGAAAAATGCTAGGGTGTTATTTGGAATATTTCCAAACCCAGATAAAGTTTTCAACATTTTATGAGAATCTGAAATAGTTGAAATCAAATATATAATTTATTTCAGTGACTTTTGTAATTAAAACAAGATGCTAGAAGTATTTTGAAAATATATTTCACCCCTGATATATTTTTTCAATAATTATCAGAAAAGATGAACTTTTATGAAGGCCATTTTGGGTTCATTGATTTGTCACCTAGTTTGAATTGTTTGAATATAGAGTTGCTAGGATTTGCTCTTGTTTTCATTTCTTTCTTTTGACTTCATTTTATTTTCTTGGATGCAATGAATAAGACATGAGCACAATCTTGCTAAACTCTATTAGGGATTCCAGGGATGTGACATCGCTCGCTTACAAATTCTCGTATATCCTGAAAACCCTAGAGGCAGTACCGAAACACCTATTATGCCACCGCAAGTTTCTGTTTTGACGGGGGGTCATCTAGAGATCCATTCGGGCACCCTGCCGGAGGGGGGTCGATCACGGTGGGTCTCTTCATCAACCTTGTTGCCCTCATGATGATTTGTGAGTAGTTCACCATAAACCTACAGGTCCATAGCTAGTACCTAGATGGTAATCTCTCTCTCATGATCTTCAATAAAATGATCAACGCATCTTCGCTTTGATCCACATTATGTAATTCATTTTGTGCGGTGCGTTTGTTGGGATCCGATGAATTGTGGGCTTATGTTCAAATTATTCATGATAAATATTTGAGTCTTCTATGAATACTATATGATTCTAATGTGCATGATTATGATAGCTTTGTAATTCTCTTTGATCTATTGAAATAGTCTAGCCAACTAGGTTGATATTTCTTCGGTGAGATAGGTGCGTTGTAGTAGGTTCAACCTGGCGAATTTCTCTATCCCAGTGACAGAAGGGGACAAGATGCGTCTTTGTTTCACTGCTACTAAGGAGAACACAGTGGTGTTTATTCATATTGCTTGAGTTTACTTTGTCTACATCATGTCATCGTTCTCCACGCATTACTCATTTTTACTTAATACTCTAGATGCATGCTGGATAGCGATCGAAGAGTGGAGTACTAGTAATAGGTGCACGCAGGAGTCATCTTACTTCTTGATGGACGTGATGCATATATATATACATGTTCTATGCCGTGAATATTGCATAACTATCTGTTTTTCTGTCAATTTACCAACAGTAATTTGTTTACCCACCGTATGTTGTTTTAATTAGAGATGCCATTAGGGAAAATTACGGCCCCACGATCTATTCACCATATATTTAAAAAACCTTCAATACCTTGCTGCAATTTTATTATTTTTATTTTATTTTTCAATTTGCAATTATCTACACACCTCACTCGCTTGCAAATAACAAGATCAAGGGTATTGACAACCCTCTTGCCCGCATTGGGTGCAAGTTGTTTGTTCTTTTGTGTGCAGCCACTGAAGACGGTTGTGGTTGACATTCCTATTGGTTTTATAAACATAGTTTTCAAAATTAAGGGAAATACTTACCCATATTGTGCTACGATAACCCGTTCCTTTTCAGGAAAACCCAACGCCAATCACAAGTATAAGGAAGTATTTCTCGCGCCGTTGTCGGGGAATATCATCACCAACTACCATGTAACTTAACAAAAATTTCCATTCACTTGTTCTCCTTTTTATTTGTTGGTATATTTTGTTTGTCTAATATAAAATAAAAATACAAAAATATTTACCTTTGCTTGTTTTTCTTGTCACTAGTTTGCATCTTCGCTCTCTAGTTTGCTTGAAAGTTGCTTCCCTATCTGACTTTATCATTGAAAAGGCTGATGGGAGTAAGTCCCCATTGAGGAAACTCCCCCACAGAGATACGTGAAGGTTTTTGTTTTAGGAAAGGGGAATATCATGGGGATAAGCAATATCCAAGAATTTTTCAATTGTATGGGTGCTTTAACTTGCAAAGATACTCCAATCCTTAAAAGAACCAAGAGTTATGCCGATGCTATTTCTGCTCTTGTTTTAAAACTTGAAAGAATATTTATGCATACTCATCCTACTTTGGAAAGGCTTTTCTATGAGTTGCCGGTCATAAAAGAACCTAGAGTGAAGAAAATAGACACGCTTACCCTCATGTGTGAATTTGACTATATAGTACGGGGAGCGCAGGAGATCTTTGAGCACTATGATATGAGTTGTGAACATCCTGCGATAGATGAAATTTTATACAATAAAGATTATATGATGAGATACGTGTTTAAGGATAACCATACTTATGATGAAAATACATCTAAAGAGGTTCCTCCTATCCATATTATCTAACAAGTTTTCAATACCATTAACAAAAAATACCCATGGATAGTAAAAGAGAATATAGAAGGGCTTAAGGAGAGCATCATTAAAATGTCCAAGATATTACTTAATTATGTGTTCCATGTTATCTTTGAAAAACCTTCTTTCCAATAGAGTGTCAAAGATGACAACACTTGAAACTATGCATTATGCCTAGCTAGGGGCGTAAAACAATAGCGCTTCTTCGGAGGCAACCCACTAGTTATATTTACTTTTTTATTTTACTTTCTATTTGTTTGTGATAACATGATTGTTGCCTCTATAACTATTGTGTTTTTATGTTTTAGTTAGTGTTTGCTCCAAGTAAATCCTATGGGATGATTTGTATGATGAGTATAATTGATACGGTGCAAAAACAGAAACTTTGACGTCCACTGTAGAATATCTATGATTTTACTAGAACACCTTTTCAAGATGAATTTTTTACAGAGTATTTCTATAAAAATTCCTCAGTTGTTCCTAATGTTTCATATTTTTTGGAGTTACAAAAGTATAGGTTCATTACAGATTACTACAAACTGTTCTATTTTAGTCAGATTATGTTTTTGCTTGTATAGTTTGCTTGTTCAGATGACTCTGTGGATTGTATAGGGGGGTATAAGACATGTAGAAGTTATAATACATTACCTTATGCTAAAATAAAATAAGAATCAACTTATAGTAGTACCTAAAGTAGTTGATATGTTGCTTATACTAACGGATCTCACAAAGTTTTGTTGACTTTTATCTGATTGAAGTTCTCAAGTTTTGGGTATTCTTCCGATGGACAAAGGAATGAGTAGCATCAAAAGCCTAAGATTGGGGATTCCCAAGGCACCCCAAGGTAATATTCTAGGAATACTCAAGCGTGTAAGCTTGGGGATGTCCCGGAAGGCATCGCCTCTTTCGTCTCAATCCATAGGTATGTCACTTGGAACTACATTTTTATTCATCACATGATATGAGTTCTGCTTGGAGCATCGTTTTCTTATGTTTAGTTTTACTTTCAGTTTATCACAACCATCGTTTTCTGGACACACCTATTTAAGAGAGATACACCATCATCATAATTTGTTAGAATACTATATGTGCTTCACTTATATCTTTTGAGCTTAGCACTTGCTCTAGTAGTTCACTTATATCTTTTTGAGCATAGTGTTGTGAAGATTTTATAGAAATATTAACCTCCCATTCTTCACTTATATTTGTTTGAGAGTTAAAAAATAGCGAGGATTATTTGCATGGGTCATCAGACTAGATCAAAAATAATAGTTGTTCAATGAGTGATAATTAAAATCTTCATATAGCACATATAGAGAAATTATGGGTTAATGATATTGATGTGGTGATATGGAAAAGGTGTGAGTGCATTATTATTAATTCAGAGAGGTGTATTTCCACCATACCTACCTATCATGGCATTTACACCATACCTACCTATCATGGCATTTCCATAGCCATTCCGAGATATATTTCCATGCAAATTCCATCATCACTTCATATGACTAGTTTATTCATCATCATAATGCTTTACATGATTATATAGAGTTGACATAGTATTTGTTGCAAAGCCATTGTTCATCATTATTTTGATACATGTCACACTAGATATGTACACATCCTCGTACACTTCTAGAGGCATTCATATAGAGTCATATCGTCATACCAGTTTTCATATTGAGTTATGAGAAAATAAAAGTGTGATGATCATCATTATTAGAGCATTGTCCTAGCGAGGAAATAAAAATGATGGAGGCCAAATGAGCCCACCGTAAAAAATGAGTGAGACAAAAAGAGAGAAGGGACTTTGCTACTATCCTTTACCACACTTGTGCCTCAAAGTGGCACCTTGTTCTTCATATAGAGAGTCTCATGTTGTATCATTCATATGCTAGTGGGAATAACTTTTTCATAAACTTGGCTTGTATATTCCGATGACGGGCTTCCTCAAATGCTCGAGGTCTTCATGAGCAAGCAAGTTGGATGCACATCCCACTTAGGTTCAGTTGAGCTTTCATACACTTATAGCTCTAGTGCATCATTTGCATGGCAATCCCTACTCCTTGCATCGATCTCTATCGGCGGGCATCTCCATAGCCCGTTCGTACGCCTAGTTGATGCACACTTTTTATCCCTTTGATACCTACCACCATTGTCTATTCCACCTATATGCTATGTCCAATGGCTCACGCTCATTATTGCGTGAAGAATAAAGACGTATATTAAAAAGTACAATCTAATTTCCTGACCTGGACACCGTGGTGCTTGAAATTTGTATTAATGTGGTGAAGACGGAGCCATGCCTTGATAATACAACAAGATGAATGGGGGTAAAACAATCTTTGAGGATCATAAACTTTGAAAGATTAATTATTTTATTGCTTATACTTATAAGTATTGCTATGTTAATGTTTGTTAATTCATCGTCCTCAATGAGAATACATGCATAAGGTTACATTGTGGGTAGCATGCCGCATCAAAAAATCTGTTTTTATCATTTAACTACTCGAGGACGAGCAGGAATTAAGCTTGGGGATGCTTGATACATCTCCAACGTATCTATAATTTTTTTATTGGTCCATGCTGATATATTATCATTCTAGAATACATTTTGGGCATTTATTTACCAATTTATATTATTTTTTAGCACTAAACTATTGACCGAGTGCCTAGTGATACGTTCAGTTTGCATAATGATTTCTTGTACCTTTTACTCTGTTCTCGTCCATTATTCCAAATTGTTATGCCTTTTTCTGTGTGAATATGCAAGGAACATCACAATGAGGGAAATGTCTGGAAACTGGGATTCTCGACCGAAAAACGAAAGAATAGGCAGAGAAATCACCAAACTCCAAATGACTTGAAATTTCACGAAGAATATTTTTGGAATATCTAAGAATTTTTGGAACAAAAATACACCATAGGAGGGATGCCAGCTAGGCACAAGCCAACAGGGCGCGGCCAAGCCCCTGGTCTCGCCCTTATGGCTTGCGGGGCCCCTGTTGGCCCTCCGACGAACATCTTCTCCTATATGGTGTGTTTTACGAGAGAGAAAAAAAATCAAGAGGTTACTTTCGGGACGAAGCGCCGCCATCTCGAGGAGGAAACCTGGGAAGATGCCCTTTTTCTCTCCGGCAGTGTGATTCTGCTGGGAAAATTTCCCTCCGGGAGGGGGAGATCGAAGCCATCGTCATCACCAACGCTTCCTCCTTCGTGGAAAACCAATCTTCATGAACATCAACACCACCACCATCTCATCTCCAACCCTAGTCCATCTCTTGTATTCGATCTTTGTCTCTAAACCGCAGATTGGTACATGTGAGTTGCTAGTAGTGTTGATTACATCTTGTAGTTGATGCTTGTTGGATTAATTGGTGAAAGATATTATACCTATGATCTTGAACATGTTGATGAGGTGTGAGTAGTTACTATTGTTCCCGAGGACATGGGATAAGTCTTGTCACAAGTAATAATGTGAAATTGGCATTCGTTCGATATTTTGATGATATGTATGTTGCTGCTTCTCTTAGTGGTGTCGTGTGAACGTCAACTACACGACACTTTACCATGTTATGGGCCTAAGGGAAGGCATTGTGGAGTAACAAGTAGATGATGGGTTGCGAGAGTGACACAAGCTTAAACCCCGGTTTATGCGTTACTTCATAAGGGGCTAATTTGGATCCACATGTTTCATGATATGGTTAGATTTATCTGAATTCTTCTTTCATAGTTGCGGATGCTTGCACGAGGGGGTAATCATAGGTGGGTTGTTTGTTCAAGTAAGAACATTACCTTAGCAACGGTCCACCCACATATCAAATTACTAAAGTAGCGAACGTGAATGAGTTCAACATGATGAACATGACTAGATAAAAATCCCCATGTGTCCTCGGGAGCACTTTCTTCATATAAGAACACTTTTCGGCCTGTCCTTTGATGTAAAAAGGATTGGGCAACCTTGTTGCACCTTAGTTACTATTGTTACTTGTCACTTGTTACAAAATATCTTGCTGCAAAACTATCAACTACTGTCACTAATAGCACTTGCAGAGAATACCTTGCTGAAAACTGCCTATCATTTCCTTCTGCTCCTCGTTGGATTCGACACTCTTACTTATCGAAAGGACTATGATTTATCCCATATACTTGTGCATCATAAAGTCTCTTTTCTGGCGCCATTGCCGAGGAGTGAAGCGCCTCTGGTAAGTGGAAATTGGTAAGGATGTTTTTGCTAAGTGCTGAAATTTATTGTTACTTGTTGCTATGGACGGTCACCCTTTGACTGGCTTGTTCGGGGCATGTTCGCCTCAAAGGGAAGTGGAAAAGTTTGCTCCTCAACCTACTAAACCTACTAAGAATATTTATTATGAGATTCCTTCTAGTTTGTTATAGAAACTGCTAGCTAGTCCTTATGATGGTACAACTCATCCTGATTATCATTTAATATTTGTCGATGAAGTTTATGGACTCTTTAAGCTTGCAGGTTTGGCTAGAGACAAATTTAGGAAAAAAGTTTTCCCTTCATCTTTGGAGGGAAAAGCATTGGTATGGTACATGCTATTGGATGATATTGGATTGTGGTACTGGAATCGCTTGAGGCTGGAATTTCATCAGAAGTTTTACCCTATGCATCTAGTTCATCGTGATCAGAATTTTATTTATAATTGTTGGCCTCGTGAAGGAGAAAGTATCGCTCAAGCTTGGGGAGACTTAAATCTATGATGCACACCTGCCCCAACCATGAACTCTCAACAAAAATGATTATACAAAAAAATTATGTTCGGCTTTCTCATGATGATAAAGTACTACTCGATTCTTCTTCTACTGCTTCCTTTATGAATAGGACTATTGAATTCAAATGGGACCTTCTGGAAAGAATCAAACACAACTCTGAAGATTAGGAAGTCGACAAAGGTAAAGAGTCAGGTATAAGGCTTAAGTTTGATTGTGTTAAATCTTTTGTGGAAACTAATACCTTTCGTGAGTTCAGCAATAAGTATGGCCTTGAATCTAAGATAGTAGCTTCTTTCTATGAATCTCTTGCTACTTATGTTGATCTCGCTAAGGAGAAGTGGCTTAAATATCATCCACCCACTGAGAAACAATTATAGGAACCTGTTAAGATTAAGAAGGAAGAAATAATTGTTAGCCATGTTGACCCAATTGTTCCTACTGCTTACATTGAGAAACCACCTTTCCCTGTTAGAATTAAGGAACATGCTAAGGTTACAACTGTGTTTAATAAGAGCTACATTAGAACACCTACACCTTCTGAACAAAAAACTTTTGAGCCTAATGTTGCAAAGGTTAAAGATCTTCTAGTTGATAATATTGATGGTCGAGTTATCTACTTCTGTGATGAAGCTGCTAGAATTGCAAAACCTGTTAGAAACAAACATGATCAGCTAGATAAAAATAAACCAGTTGTTGGCATACCTGTTGTTTGAGTTAAAATTGAAGATCATAGTTATCATGGCTTGGGTGGCTTGGGTGCTAGTGTTAGTGCCATACCTATTTCCCTATATGATGAAATCAAGAATGACATAGTACCCTCTGAACTTGAATATATTGATGTTAATATTAAACTTGCAAATATAGACACTATTGCACCGCTTGGGATTGTTAGAGATGTTGAAGTATTGTGTGGAAACATTAAGTACCCAACTGATTTCCTAGTAGTTGGTTAGAACAAGATAATTTTTGTCCCATTATATTTGGTAGGCCTTTCTTGAGTATTGTTAATGTTCAAATTAATTATTTAACTGAAAAGGTTATAGTAAAATTTGGCGATGTATCTCATGAATTTAATTTCTCCAAGTTTAGTAAGCAACCTCATGATAAGGAATTACCTAGTAAGGATGAGATAATTGGTCTTGCCTCTATTGTCGTGCCTCCTAACAATCCACTCAAACAGTATTTGCTAGACCATCAAAATGATATGCATATGATTGAAGAAATGAGATAGATGATATATTTCTTAGACAAACACCTATTCTTAAACACAACTTACGAGTTGATATTTTAGGGGATCCCCCTCCACCCATGGGAGATCCCGTGTTTGAGCTACAAACTTTACCCGATACCTTGAAATATGTTTATCTTGATGAGAAGAAGATATATCTTGTTATTATCAGTGCTAACCTTTCAGAGCATGAAGAAATTAAATTACTTAAAACTCTGACGAAGTAGAGGGATGCTATTGGATATACTCTTGATGATCTTAAGGGCATAACTCCCACTCTATGTCAGCACAAGATTAATATGGAGCCAGATGCTAAACCTGTCTTTGATCATCAACGCCACTTAAATCCAAAAATGAAAGAAGTGGTGAGAAGTGAAATACTAAAGCGTCTGGAGGTAGGTATAATCTATTGTTGATAGTAAATGGGTAAGTCATGTTCATTGTCTTCCTAAGAAAGGATGTATAACCGTTGTTCCTAATGATAAGAATGAACTTATTCCGCAAAGAATTGTAACCGGTTTTAGGATGATGATAGATTTTAGGAAGTTAAATAAAGCTACTAGGAAAGATCATTAACCCTTGCCTTTTATTGATCAAATGTTTGAAAGATTATCTAAGCACACACATTTTTGTTTTCTTGATAGATATTCTGGTTTTTCTCAAATACGTGTATCTAAGGATGACCAAGAGAAAACTACTTTGACGTGCCCTTTTGAAACTTATGCTTATAGATGTATGCCTTTTGGTTTATGCAATGCACCTGCTACCTTTCAAAGATGTATGAATGTTATATTCTCTGAATTTTGTGACAAGGTTGTTGAGGTTTTCATGGACGATTTTTCCGTTTACGGGGCTTCCTTTGATGATTGCTTAAGCAACCATAATCGAGTTTTGCAGAGATGGGAAGAAACTAATCTTGTCTTGAATTGGGAGAAGTGTCACTTTATGGTAAACGAAGGTATAGTACTTGGGCCTAAAATTTCTGAGTGAGGTATTGAAGTATACAAAACCAAAGTTGATGCAATAGAGAAAATGCCTTGCCCAAAAGATATCAAAGATATAAGAAGTTCCCTTGGTCATGATGGTTTTTATAGGCGCTTCATTAAAGATTACTCAAAAATTTCTAGGCCACTAACTAATCTTCTTCAAAACAATATTCCGATTTTTTTTATGATGATTGTATGGAAGCCTTTGAAATACATAAGAAAACCTTGATTACTGCACCTATTGTCTAACCACCTGATTGGAATTTACTGTTTGAAATTATGTGTGATGCTAGTGACTACGTTGTTGATGTTGTTCTAGGGCAAAGAGTAGACAAGAAATTGAATGTTATTCATTATGCTAGTAAGACCTTAGGCAATGCTCAATGAAATTATGCCACCACTTAGAAGGAATTTTTAGCAGTCGTGTTTGCTTGTGATAAATTTAGACCTTACATTGTTGACTCAATAGTTACCATTCACACTAATCATGTTGCTATTAAAGACCTAATGGAAAAGAAGGATGCTAAACCTAGAATTATTAGGTGGGTGCTTTTACTACAGGAGTTTGACTTGCATATCGCTGATAGGAAGGGAGCGGAAAAACCCGTAGCAGATAACTTGTCTAGAATGGAAAATGTTCTGGGTGACCCACTGCCTATTGATGATGGTTTTCCTGATGAACAACTTAATGTTATAAATACTTCACAAAGTACTCCTTGGTATGTAGATTGTGCTAATTATATTGTCGCTAAATAGATACCACCTAATTTCACATACCAACAAAATAAAAAAAATCTTCTATGATTTACGACATTACTTCTAGGATGACCCACATCTTTATAAAGGAGGAGTAGATGGTATTATTAGATGTTGTGTACCTGAACATGAACAGGGAAAAATCTTACGGAAATGTCACTCCGAGGATTATGGAGGGCACCATGCTGGTGACAGAACTGCACATAAGGTATTACAATCTTGTTTTTATTGGCCTTCTCTTTTTAAAGATGCTTGTAAATATGTCCTTTCATGTGATGAATGTCAAAGAATTTGTAACATTGGTAGACGCCAGGAAATGCCTATGAATTATCACTTGCTACTAAAACATTTGATGTTTGGGGATTTTATTATATGGGACCTTTTCCTTCCTCTAATGGGTACACACATATTGTAGTTGTTGTTGATTACGTTACTAAGTGGGTAGAAGCTATTCCTACAAGTAGTGTTAATCATTACACTTCTATTAAAATGCTTAAGGATATTATCTTCCCGAGGTTTGGAGTCCCTTGATATTTAATGACTGATGGTTGTTCTCATTTTATTCATGGTGCTTTCCGTAAACTATTAGCTAAATATGATGTTAACCATAGAATTGCATCACCCTATCACCCTCAATCTAGTTGTCCAGTTGAATTGAGTAAACGAGAAATAAAGTTAATTTTGCAAAAGACAGTTAATAGATCTAGAAAGAATTGATCTAAAAAACTTGATGATGCTCTATGGGTTCATCGAACTGCCTACAAGAACCCTATGGGGATGTCCCCTTATAAAAGGGTTTATGGGAAAGCTTGTCATTTACCTTTTGAGTTGTAACATAAAGCTTATTGGGCAATTAAAGAACTTAACTATGACTTTAAGCTTGTCGGTGAGAAAAGGTTATTTGACATTAGTTCATTGGATGAATGGAGAACACAAGCTTATGAAAATGCCAAGTTGTAACATCCCAAAATTTTAAATTTGGTATGTTAACAGGATCATTCTTTGTCATCTTGATTTCTATGCATGTTTGAATTTTCTGATTATTCTATTCATTATGCAACTCAAAGCAATTTATATTGGAGTGAAGATAACATGACTTCTCCCCATTCAAATAAAAAGTTCATAATGTTTAGAATATTATTTGGAGTCGCCTCATATGGTTTTGAAAATTTCATAATCTCCGAAATCATTTTCAGTTGATTTTTCAATGCTTGTTGCGTAGCCTTTTGCATAAAAGATATTTTTGAAAATTGCATTAGGTGGAACTAGTGTTCCTTTAGAATATACTAGTTGGATATTTTCTGTTTTTTAGTATTTTAGATATATATATATATTATGGTATTTATTTAGCTATGAAATATATATATATATATATATATATATATATATATATATATATATATATATATATATATATATATATATATATTATTTCTTGGCTGATTCTAAAAAATGCACGGGCCGACTGAGCCAGGCTGGCCGAGCCAGCCTCTGTCCACCGAGCCAAGAAAGAGCACACCAACTAGCTAGCGCGACTGCGCGAGCGCAAGGTCCCGAGCGCCCAGCCTCCCTTCACTCCTAGCGTTGACCGAGGCCAGAATAGCCAGCCAGCCACGACTGTGTCTCGCGAGCGGATAAATCCCACGGAACGAGCCCCAGCTAGCGCTAGCTCCTGGTGATCCCCAGCGCGTCGTTATTTCTCCTGCCCGAGCCAGGATCGTTCAAGGAGTCCTTTTCCCATCGCTAGGCTAATATCTCCACGAGACCGAGAACCCCATCTTGCCGAGGAACCCACCACAGAGCACAATGGAGCCCCGTCCGCCGGAGCACCACCGGAGTTCGTCCGTGTTCGTCTGAGTTTGCAGAGCTGCCGTCACCGGAGTTCGTTCGACCGTCACCGGAGCACCAACGGAGGAGCCACACCGAGACCGTCCCGTTTTTCCCTGTTGTTCGTGGTAAGCACGTGCATGTGCACGTGATCCGTTTCAGCCAATCCACGAATTGCTACAGTATCCGTATTAAACCTATTTTAATCTGTTTTTAGATCGATCAGATTCTCGGTAATATTTTGAAACGTGTTTAACTTTTGATCCGTAGCTCTGAATTAGGAAATTATTTTTCCTGTGATCTCGTATTGACGAGTAGAATTTTATAGAACCAATAGTTTTCAGGTTATCAATATTCAAAATTTAAGTTGGATCAGATTTAGTTTAAAACTATCGGAGACCATATTTTTCAAATTGTTCATTGAATTAAATTAATTTTTTTGCATCGTGCTCCCACTAGCATGTAGATAATAAATACCTACTCATATGTTTCTGTTAATTGAGTTTTCATTGGATTCTTTGTTGTTGACTTTATTTTGATGTTATGTGAGTACGGTTTATTTATCGATGCCTTCATCGAATATATATAGACTGCCCGGAGTGTGGAGCGGATCAGAATTACGCGTTAGAGTACTTCAGCACCGTTCAAGGCAAGTTTGCACTTTTGATTATGCTCATCCTATATGTATGATATGCATTGTTATGATATGTTATGTGTTTGATGTGATTCTTATATTGCTTGTCGCCGTATGTGTGTCCTAGATTGCATTGTTTAATTGTGTGCTTGGATATGCTATGGTAGACGTGGACTCGTACCGAGTGTTTTATGAAGTAGTGAGTGTTTATAGTTGTAGGCTCGGGATGTTTGCTCGAGTGAATGCGTCTATGGCTGAGCACTCTATTGTCCCTAGAGAATGCGCCATGACTGAGCGCACTTGAGTTGTCGGGACTTAAATCAGGTGAATGCGTTGATGGGTGAGCCCTTTGGAGTCCCATTGAATGCGTCATCGACTGAGTGCACTTGATACATCTTGAAGATCCTTGTCATCTCACCGTAGGTTTGTGAGTTCTCTGTTGCGGGTTGAATTTGTTGTGGTGTGTGAGACCTTGATCAGTTCATGGAGGTAGGTGAAGTTAGCTTTATGCCGAACCAACTTGAATGTTTTGTTTGTCATACATTGCTTATATATGTAGGTTTGCATTACCATTATGTGTGAATTGCCAATACATTCAATGTATTGACCCTTGTGGCTGCAACTTATCATGTTGCAGGATATTCAGATGATCAGTGAGATACAGTAGGGTCGCGAGTCTTCACTCAACATCGCAAGTGAGCTATGATGGAACTCATCGTTGTTATTCTTCTACTTTTCCGATGTTTAATAGAGTAATGCTATCTAAGTGCTATGCAGATTGTTATACTTTATAAATTCTGGATCATACGTTGTAATAAATGATGCACTTGCTATTCTGGTATTCATCTATACTGTGTGTGCTAGCGAGTCGATCTAGGGACTAGCACAGTAAAGCATAGAGACTCAAATCTTTCAAGGTTTGGTCGTTACAGATGGTATCAGATCAATGCCTTGACTGTAGGTCCTGGCCCTAGAAAATGGATTAAAAAGCCATAGGAGTAAAAATTTATTCTATAAACCTTGTCTACATCTTTCTCTTTCATTAGACAACCACTCTAGTATCTTGACCAGCTTAAGTAGGAGCTAGTGCTGAGGCCACCAGTTATCTTGTTTTTATTACGATATTATCGTGTTAGTGTATCTGTTTATGCCCGCTTTGTGGTATGACGATACTAGGTTGTTTGCTTGATTGTTATTTAGCTTGTTTGTTAAATTAGGATCTTGTTGGAATTATTCGACTATATATATAAATACATTTGATTGTTGTTATTTTTATTGGTGTTATTTGATAGTGTGATTTGTTTGATTTGGAGTTTGATGCTAGCATATGGGTAGTGTTTTTCCCCTTAGGCCTAATTCTATCTAGATCTCATCTATGCTTACCCACCAGATGTCGTCGAGACGTAATGCTAGAGCCAGTGGCTCAGGAGACAACAACAATGATGTGCCACCATACATGCAACAATACCTTCAAGGACAGGCCTAGTTGATCCAGCTACTCACTCAGAACATAGGGAACAACAACAACAACAATCCACCTCCACCACCACCAGTGGATGCACTTACTCGTTTATTGAGGTTGAATCCTCAGAGGTTTTCCAGCAACCCCGAACCTATTGTAGCTGATGATTGGCTTCATTCGGTTAATAGGAACTTTGAGACTGTTGGTTGCACTGATGCACAGAGAGTGAGGTTTGCCTCACATCTATTGGAGGGTCCTTCCGCAGCTTGGTGGGACAACTACCCGGTCACCTATCCCATTGATACTATCACCTGGGCGCAATTTCAGGGAGCCTTCCGCGCCGCACATGTGTCTGTTGGCGCCATGAGTCTGAAAAAGAAGGAGTTCCGTAGCTTGCGTCAGAGAGGTCGCTTAGTTAATGAGTATGTGGAGGAGTTCAATAAGCTTGCATGCTATGCGCCTAACGATGTTAACACTGATGCAACCAGACAGGAGAAGTTCTTGGAGGGTCTCGATGACGAGTTGGGTGTTCAGTTGACAGTGGCAACTTTCAACAACTGTCAGGAGCTTATTGATAAAGCTATTGTGCTTGAGGGCAAATTTCAAGAGGTGGAGCATCGGAAAAGGAAGGCAAGCGACACTGAGTTCAACTCTGGAGGTCATCAAAAGCAACGTAATTCATCAACACTTCTGAGTACTATGATTCCGAAGTGGATGTGTATAATGGCCATAACCACGAGGTACATAATCATCATAGTGGTAATGGGCACAACCATAATGGACAAAGGAACGAGAACAACAACCACACCACTTTAACGCCCACCAAGAAGGATATAAGTCACTTGCTTTGTTATAGGTGTAGAAATCCGGGGCATTATTCCAACAACTGTCCTGTGTTGAAGGACATGGATGATGACAATGCAAGCTCCAAAGAAGTGGGGTCTGATCACGTCGAAAGGGGACATGTGAACCACACAATGGTGGGAAGAGCTAATAATGCACCAGTCTTTGGTAAGATTTTAATCAAGTTTCAGTATTATAACCGTTCTCTCAATATTGGTGCATCTCATTTGTTCAAGTCAAGGGAGTTTTGGGATATATGCAACGAGTAAGCCTGAAAACCTTGGGATCTGGATTATATCAATTACCCATCTTTAACCTTGCTAGCCAACTCGAATCTCGAGGACGAGATTCATTTTAAGGGGAGGTAGATTTGTAACATCCCAAATTTTTAGATTTGGTATGTTAACACGATCATTCTTTGTCATCTTGATTTCTATGCATGTTTGAATTTTCTGAATATTCTATTCATTATGCAACTCAGGGCAATTTATATTGGAGTGGAGATAACATGACTTCTCCCCATTCAAATAAAAAGTTCATAATGTTTAGAATATTATTTGGAGTCGCCTGATATGGTTTTCAAAATTTCATAACCTCCGAAATCATTTTCAGTTGATTTTTCAATGCTCGTTGCGTAGCCATTTGCATAAAAGATATTTTCGAAAATTGCATTAGGTGGAACTAGTGTTCCTTTAGAATATACTAGCAAAAGGGCCCGTGCGTTGCAACGGGAGAAAAAAATACCACAAGCTTTTATTTTTTTATAATCATTTTGATTTATTAAAATAATAAGCTAACTAACTAATGTAGTCAGTCCTATCCTATTTTTTTGAGAAATCTACCCGTCCATTGTTAATTTCACCATGATGAGAAATTGAGCGGGACAAACAAAGAAAAACAAAGAGGCTACGTGAATTGATCAATGGAGTGTTATCTTATTTCACTCATGGGGTAGAGAATGTTGGATCATATGACAAACTGAAGATGGTGTTCCATTCTCTCTCTCTACAACAATGCAATCTTACATTCAATACATTCATTCATCAACAAATAAATTCTCACAAAACAAAATTTCTTGCCAGTGCTTGGCACACGGTTGGAGGCAAGGGGAGGGGATCTCACCAGATGATGAGTTCCTGTCGGAGGAGGGGATACGATGAGGGAGCAAGGGTTAGGCGCCTCTATCTCGCCATAAGGAGTCGCCGTTGCCGCCCCATAACCTCGGAGTTTCCCGTGTGAGCCATGGAGGCCCGCCTTCACCTGCAAGTACTTAACTCCGTCGCGCCTTATCCGCACGCCGCCGCCGTTCTGCATCGAGTAGACGCATCATCCCAAGTTGATGTAGCTGTCGCGTTGATTTGATCCAGAAGCTGTGCTCGAGCGCCGAAACGGGGGCAGCAAGCGGGCAGAGGTACGGCCACGGAGGCGGGTGGGTTGAGATCGATAGCAGTGGTGGTTGAGGTCGGCCGCGGCGGCGAGTGGTGTGGCAGGGGCCTGGGCACAGGCCAGGGTGGACCAGGGTCGACGCGAAAGCGCTCAAGCGGCGCAACGGGGGGAGTGAGTGGGGAGAGGTACAGCCGCGGAGACGGGTGGGTTGAGGTCGACAGCGGTGGCGGTTGAGGTCGGCCGCGGCGGCGAGTGGTGTGGCGGCGGCCTGGGCACAGGCCAGGGTGGCCCAGGGTCGACGGGAGGAGGCGATGCGTACGGGTATAATTTTTGCACCGAATCATTTTTTCCTTTTGCGTTGCAGATAAATTATGGAGCACGGGTTGAATAACAAAAATTACACAGGCTTTCTATAAATATGCTGTGGTGGGTTTTCCGACGGAAGCAATAGCCGCTTTATTATTAGGTATAGACTAGTTGGATATTTTCTGTTTTTTTAGTATTTTAGATATATATATTTTCTGATATTTATTTAGCTAGGATATATATATATATATATATATATATATATATATATTTCTTGGCTGATTCTAAAAAAAATCCACGGGCCGACTGAGCCAGGCTGGCCCAGCCAGCCTCTGTCCACCGAGGCCAAGAAAGAGCGCACCAGCTAGCTAGCGCGACTGCGCAAGCGCCAGGTCCCGAACGCCCAGCTTCCCTTCGCTCCTAGCGTTGACCGAGGCAAGGATAGCCAGCCAGCCACGTTCCAGCGAACAGGTCGCTAGCTTCATCTCTCCTTCACCGAGCCGGACTGTGCTCGCCAGGACTCTGTCTCGCGAGCGGATAAATCCCAGGGACCGAGCCCCAGCCAGCGCTAGTTCCTGGCGATCCCCAGTGCCTCGTTATTTCTCCTACCCGAGCCAGGATCGTTCAAGGAGTCCTTTTCCCATCGCTAGGGTAATATCTCCACGAGACCGAGAACCCCATCTCGCCGAGGAACCCACCGCAGAGCACACCGGAGCCCCGTCCGCGGAAGCACCACCGGTCATCCGTGTTCGTCTGAGTTCGCGGAGCCGCCGTCACCGGAGTTCGTTCGACTGTCACCGGAGCACCGACGGAGGAGCCACACTGAGACCGTCCCTTTTCCCCCTGTTGTTCGTGGTAAGCACGTGCACGTGATCCGGTTCAGCCAATCCACGAATTGCTACAATACCGTATTAAACCTATTTTAATCTATTTTTAGATCGATCAAATTCTCGGTAAGATTTTGAAACGTGTTTAACTTTTGATCCGTAGCTCTGAATCAGGAAATTCTTTTTCCTGTGATCTCGTATTGACGAGTAGAATTTGATAGAACCAATAGTTTTAAGGTTATCAAGATTTAAAATTTAAGTTGGATCAGATTTAGTTTAAACCTACTGGAAAACATATTTTTCAAACTGTTCATTCAATTGAATTAATTTTTTTTGCATTGTGCTCCCACTAACATGTAGATAATAAATACCTACTCATATGTTTCTGTTAATTAAGTTTTCATTGGATTCTTTGCTGTTGACTTTATTTTTATGTTATGTGAGTACGGATTATTTATTGATGATTCGTCGAATATATATAGATTGTCCGGAGTGTGGAGCGGATCAGAATTAAGCGTTAGAGTACTTTAGCACCGTTCAAGGCAAGTTTGCACTTTTTATTATGCTCATCCTATATGTATGTTATGCCTTGTTATGATATGTTATGTGTTTGGTGTGATTCTTATATTCCTTGTCGCCGTATGTGTGTCCTGGATTGCATTGTTTAATTGTGTACTTGGATATGCTATGGTAGACGTGGACTCGCACCGAGTGTTTTATGAAGTAGTGAGTGTTTATAGTTGTAGGCTCGGGATGTTTGCTCGAGTGAATGCGTCTATGGCTGAGCGTTCTATTGTCCCTAGAGATTGCGCCATGACTGAGCGCACTTGAGTTGTCGGGACTTAAATCAGGTGAATGCGTTGATGGCTGAGCGCTTTGGAGTCCCCATTGAATGTGTCATCGACTGAGCGTACTTGATACATCTTGAAGATCTTTGTCATCTCACCGTAGGTTTCTGAGTTCTCTGTTGCGGGTTGAATTGGTTGTGGTGTGTGAGACCTTGATCAGTTCATGGAGGTAGGTGAAGTTAGATTTATGCCGAACCAACTTGAATGTTTTGGTCATACATTGCTTATATATGTAGGTTTGCATTACCATTATGTGTGAATTGCCAATACATTCAATGTACTGACCCTTGTGGCTGCAACTTATCATGTTGCAGGATATTCAGATGATCAATGAGAAACAGTAAGGTCGCGAGTCTTCACTCAACATCGCCACTGGGCTATGATGGGACTCATCGTTGTTATTCTGCTACTTTTCCGCTGTTTAATATAGTAAAGCTAGCTAAGTGCTATGCAGATTGTTATACTTTATAAATTCTGGATCATACGTTGTAATAAATGATGCACTTGCTATTCTGGTATTCAGCTGTACTGTGTCTGCTAGCGAGTCGATCCAGGGACTAGCACAGTAAAGCACAGAGACTCAAATCTTTCGAGGTTTGGTTGTTACACAAGTTGTTTAAGGAAAAGGTTAAAAGATGGCATGACAAAAGAGTCAAAAAACGATAATTCAATGTAGGAGACCTCGTGCTTTTGTACATTTCTCGTTTCATATTTTTGGCAGGTAAGCTTCTCTCCAAGTGGGAAGGCCCTTATGTGGTTGAAGAGGTCTATCGGCCAGGTGCTTTAAAGATTAATAACTTCGATGGGGAAAACCCGAAGGTGGTAAATGGTCAAAGAATTAAGCACTATATCTCAGGTACGCCCCTTAACATTGAAACTAACATTATTCAAGTTATGACTCCGGAAGAACACATAAGAGAGACCCTCCGAAACGCTCCATAATGCTGAAAAGGGGTAGGTATGTGATACGGTAAGTAAATTGACTCCAAAAATTCCAAAAAAAATAATTTCTCTCATTTTTGGTATTTTAGAAAAATTACAAAAATAAAACAGAGTGAGGAGGAGTCACGAGGGAGGCACAAGCCAACAGGGCGCGGCCCAGCCCTTGGTCGCGCCCTGATGGCTTGTGGGGCCCCCGTGTGCCCTCCGGACTCCGATTTCTTCCATATATACTGCTATATGTTTTGACCATCACATCGCGAGTTTCTCCTGTGTACTTGTTTCGAGCTGTTTTTGTGACAGATTTAGATCGCCATGACTTCACCAAGGCCATCCAAGGACAAGTTTTTTGAGAAGGTCATCAATCCCTACCTACTTGAGGTGATGAAGCACCCTCAAGCCATTGAGATGAGCGATGGGGTGCTTCACATCCGGGATGTTCAAGGTCCCAAGAAGGAGGGAAGCGAGAAGACCAGGCTTGTAGCGGTGGAGCAGGTGATCTTCAAGTGCCAAGGGATGGTTGAGCGTGGTCTGAGTGCTAACCACTCCCTGATCACATATTTTATCCGGAAGAACAAGCTGGACACAAAGAGCATGGGGAAGGTTCTTTCCAAGCTCCAAGAATGGATTGACTTCCTCCAAGATCAAATCTAAGAACTCCAACTCCAGAAGTGTGAGTATCAATCTAGGTTTAAAAGGATGAGCCTAGCCGCTGATTTCGGGGTTCCGGAGATGAGTGCTTCTTTCTTTGATGGGGAACCTATGCCTTGGAATATGGAGGATCTCAGCTCACCACCACCATCACCGAAGAACACTTGAGTACATCGATATGGGCACCACCTTTGGCTTGTTCCAAGCTTGGGGGAAGTTCCCAGGTATCATATCACCATCGCTTTTTATCACCACTATCTATTTTAGTTCGATCTTTAGTTTTTTGTGATTTAGAAAGTTAAAATTTCAGATTTTCTTTGTTTAAAGTTTTTTTCTTTGAGTTCTACCTATCCTTGTAATCGGTGCGAGACTTATATAATAAAGTTATCGGGATCATGTTCCTCTCCCTCACTTGCACCCATCATCTTTGCATGGCAATAAAAATAATAGAAAAAGATCATATGCCTATCTCATGAGAAGTAATGACTTCACATAGAAAAGAGGTACGAGCAACAAGAAGTGTTGAAAACTAACAAACATAGTGTTAGTAATTGGTATGATCTATTCAAAAGTATGATAGAGAAGAGGAGATTTACATATAAATACACTATTTTGAACACTTGCTATGATTGTGAGCCCCCATCAAAATAGTATATAATGACCAAGTGTTGAAGTGGGACATGGAAGACAACATAATGATCATGGTTGTCTTCGTATGCATAAAAGTTATATGGTATTGAATCCTTTAACATGTGAGTCCACCATACCTACCCATAATCATTTGCATAATGATCATGGTTGTTTTCACTTGCTTAAGATCATTCACTAGCCCTAAAGAGTCGCACTAAGTAGAGATAATACTTGTGCATCCATAACCTTTAAACCCAGTCTCTTGCCATGAGAGTCTACCATACCTACCCATGGATTGAATAAGATCATTCAAGTAAGTCGTCGTTGCTGCACAAGGCGATAAAAATTGCCTATAATCATGTAAGATTTTTTATTGTAAGGGAAAGTAAGCTTTGTACGATCTTGTGATGGTGAAGCAATAAAAGCAATGAAGTGCATAATCAAGTTTTATATCACAAGGGGCAATATTAAGTGATGTTCCTTTGCATTAAGAGATTGAACATATCAAACAAATAAAAGCTCATGACGACCTCTGCTTCCCTCTGTGAAGGGCCTGTCTTTTACATTCTTACAAATTTTATATTCTTCAAGTCTTTAGCGGCAAGCATTATGTGTTAAGAAAGATTCAAACAAATATAGCCAATTGAATGTAAATGATCATGTTCCATTACTGTTGAAATTATCCTTGAGGTAAGTAAGTTGGGTGGCAAGCATAATAAAGCCCCCATCTTCCTATGTGTCCCATGGAATCACTTGTCCCAAAAATATGCAATGTGTGTTAACAATCATAGAGGGCTACATTATAGTTGAATATGTGAACTTGCTATAAATACAAAGCTCTTACATAGACTCTTCTCTCAAGTACAAAAGTTATGACTATCCCAATAACTAATTGCATTGCTTGTTGGTTCTCAATAAAGATTATGCTTCATGTTTCTTAGATTGTGAATAGAATATTACTTGTTTAAGACAATTATACGATGAAAAATTTGCTGCTAACATGGTATTCATGATGCTCATTATTTGGTCATTATTTTAGAGCTCGGCTTTCGCTTAAGGACAAGCGAGGTCTAAGATTGGGGGAGTTGGTACGTCCATTTTCCATCATGATTTCTTGTACCTTTTACTTTGTTCTTGTCCATTATTCCCAATAGTTACGCAATTCTTATGCCTTTTTCTCTGTGAATATGCAAGGAACATCACAATGAGGGAAATATATGGAAACTAGGATTCTGGACAGTAAAACGGAAGAATAGGCAGAGAAATCACAAGACTCCAAATGACGTGAAATTTCACAGAGAATATTTTTGGAATATTTAAGAATTTCTGGAACAAAAATACACCACAGGAGGGCTGCTAGATGGGCATAAGCCAACAGGGGGTGGCCCAGCCCCTAGTTGCACCATGATGGCTTATGGGGCCCCTGCTGGCCCTCTGACGTCCATCTTCTCCTATATGGTGTGTTTTACTAGACAAAAAAAATCAAGAGATTACTTTCGGGACGAAGCGCCGCCGTCTCGAGGCGGAAACCTGGGCAAAGGCCCTTTTTCTCTCCGGCAGTGTGATTCTTTTGAGGAAATTTCCCTCCGGGAGGGGGAGATCAAAGCCGTCGTCATCACCTATGCTTCGTACTTCATGGGAGGACCAATCTTCATGAACATCAACACCAGCACCATCTCATCTCCAATCCTAGTTCATATCTTGTATTCGATCTTTGTCTCAAAACCTCAGATTGGTACATGTGGGTTGCTAGTAGTGTTGATTACATCTTGTAGTTGATGCTTGTTGTATTAATTGGTGAAAGATATTATGTTCAGATCCTTTGTCAACATCATTATACCTGTGATCTTGAACATGTTGAGGAGGTGTGAGTAGTTACTATTGTTCCCGAGGACATGGGATAAGTCTTGTCACAAGTAATCATGTGAAATTGGCATACGTTCGATATTATGATGATATGTATGTTGTTGCTTCTCTTAGTGGTGTCGTGTGAACGCCGACTACATGACACTTTACCATGTTATGGTCCTAAGAGAAGGAATTATGGAGTAACAAGTATATGATGGGTTGCGAGAGTGACAAAAGCTTAAACCCTAGTTTATGTGTTACTTCATAAGGGGCTGATTTGGATCCACACATTTCATGCTATGGTTAGATTTATCTTAATTCTTGCTTCATAGTTGGGGATGCTTGCGTGAGGGGGTAATCATAAGTGGGTTGTTTGTTAAAGTAAGAACATCACCTTAGCACCGGTCCACCCACATATCAAATTGGAGAACGTGAATCAATTCAACATGATGAACATGACAAGATAAAAATCTCCATGTTTCCTTGGGAGCACTTTCTTCATATAAGAACACTTTCCGGCCTATCCTTTGCTGAAAAAGGATTGGGTTAACTTGTTGCACGTTAGTTACTATTGTTACTTGTCACTTGTTACAAAATACCTTGCTGCAAAACTATCTACTACTGTCACTGATAGCACTTGGAGAGAATACCCTGCTGAAAATTGCCTATCATTTCCTTCTGCTCCTCGTTGGGTTCGACACTCTTACTTATAGAAAGGACTACGATTGACCCCTTGTACTTGTGGGTCATCACCTATTGCAAGTTGTTGTTTTCTATATGTTTTCACTTTTCAGGTTTTCAATACCAAACAAAGTCCAATTGACCTAAAACTTTTTGGAGATGTTTTCTAGACCAAAAGAAACCAATAAGCATCGTACGAAGGCAGGGGGCACTTGAGGGACCCATGAGCCAACACAGTGTGGCATGGGGGCACCATGATGGCTTGTGGGCCCCTCCTGGCCCTCATGACTCGGCACTTTTTACGCCGCCGCAAGTCTTTGTTACGACGGGATACCGTCTGGAGCTCTGTTCTGGCACCCCGCCAGAGGGGGAATCGATCATGGAGGGTCTATTCAACAATCTTGATGCCCACATGATGATGTGTGAGTACTTCACCATAGACCTACGGGTCCATAGCTAGTACCTAGATGGCAATCTCTCTCTCTTGATCTGCAATACAATGATCATCACATCTTCGCTTTAATCCACATGATGTAATTCCGTTTATGCGGTGCTTTTGTTGGGATTCGACGAATTATGGGTTTATGTTTAGATTATCCATGAACAATATTTGAGTCTTCTGTGAATACAAATATGATTCTTATGTGCATAATTATGACAGCTTCGTAACTCTCTCCGAACTATTAAAGTAGTTTGGCCAACTAGATTGATATTTCTTCGATGAGAGAGGTGTATTGTAGTTGGTTTAACCCGGTGAATTTCTATATTCTAGTGAGAGAAGGGGACAAGATGCATCTTTGTGTTGCTGCTACTAAGGATAACACGGTGGGATTTATTCATATTGCTTGAGTTTACTTTGTCTATATCATGTCATCATTCTCCATGCATTACTCTGTTTTACTTAATACTCTAGATGCATGATGGGTAGCAGTCTATGAGTGGAGTAATAGTAATAGGTGTAGACAGGAGTCGACCTATTTGTTTATGTACATGATGCCTATATACGCATGATCATTGTCGTGGATATCGCTGTGACATCCCCGGATTAGGCTACAGTAATATCGGTAATTGAACTATAGTAAACCTATGCAAAGGATGCCACATCACCGTGATTCTATTGTTGATCTCGTGATAGTCGAAACCGAGTCGAAGTTCGAAGTTTAAAAATAAATCGAACGGGGAAACTTTTACAATGTTTAAAATAAAAATTGTCGGGGAAGTTATTAAAAAATTCCTAATAAGTTATAAAAACAAATCGGGCATTTTGAATTTGTTAAAACCCTATTTATTTAAAATACAAATAATAAAAGAATAAAAAGTATTTAAAATTAATAATAAATGGTAAAAGAATATTAAAAAAACCTGGCCAACTGGGCCAAGTGGCCGAGCTGGCCATAACCATCTCGGCCCATCTAGTGGTGGGGTATAAAGCCCTCCACCGGGTCTAAACCCTACCGCCCCCGCTCCCCAGTTCCCACCCCGCCGCCACTCCCTCCCCACGGCCCCCACCTACTCCCACATCATGCCCTGCTCTCCCCCCTCCTGACGAGCCCCTCGCTACCCACCGTCTCCCGTCGCCTCTCCCCCCTGGATCCCGATCGATCCCGTGGCGCCTCTCGTCTCTCGCTTGCTCAGCCCCCCTGGCGCGAGCCCCCCAATCTGCAGATCCCGGCGAGCGCCCTCCCCAGCCACCGACGCCCGCTCCTCTTCTCCACCCGCGCTAGAACCCCCCCTGGCGCCACCGAGTCCCCCAACGTCGCCTCTCCTCCAGATCTCGCTCGGCCCCTCCCCTCCCATCGCCGGCCGAGAACCCCACTGGCCACCGCACCTCCACCTTGCCCCTGCACCGCGCCGCCTCGCACCCATCGCCTCCCATCCACCAACCGCGCGACCCCCCTACATCCCGTCGCGCCCCACCGCTCTCCCCCAGGATGCCATCGCCCCTGGAACCCCTCTCCTCCCAGATCCACGGCTCGCCCCTCAGCCCCATCGCCCAACCCCGCCGGCCCCTTTCCTCACCGGTCGGTCCCCTCCGGCGTCCCCTCCCGCGGCCTCCACAACCCACACCACCGGCCGGCCCCTCCTCGTCACCCGGCCGGCCCCTTCGTCAATAACTCACCGGAACCTCCACCGCCACCACCTCATCCTCCTCCACGCTGGATCCGACGCGTCTCCTCCGCCCCTCCCCGAGAACTCCGGCTTCATCGGGCCTTCCCGTCAATGTTGGTGAGCCCTTTTTCGGGCTCCTCCGACCGTCTTCTTCCTTGCGTCGTCAAGGTTCCGTTCCGGCAATCGCCGCTCCGTTCCGACGTCGTTAGGATCGTGTAGGTGTAGATGGAGATGTCCCTCTCTCTTTGTTGAGAGTTCTCTATTAACAGAGAGGTTGGAGAAGAGAGATGTGTGTGAGAAAATAAAAATAAAAAGATGTATGTATGTATGTATTAGATGCACGTATGTATGTATGTATGTATGAGATGCACGTATGTATTTTGTATGTATATATGTATGTATGTAATATCATGTATGTATAGAGAGGAATACATTATGTTTATTATATGTAGGTAAATATGTGTATGTGGCTACTGCTACTTACCGGTGGGGCCATACCTCCACACCCACTTACAGGGAGGCCCCACACGCTTTTAAGAAAAATGAAAATGAAAATATAAAAATAAAATTCTGTTTTTATTAAATAAATAAATAATTATATATATATATATTATTGAATTAATTAGGTAATTAATTAAATGGATAATTAAGTAATTAGAATAATTAGAGTATGACACGTGGGTCCCCTACTAAATTAATTTGATTAATTAATATTAAACCTAATTAAAAACTTGTGTCTATGACGCACGGGACCCACTTGTGAGTTGACCAGTCAATTGCTGATGTCATAATTGCATTTAATCAATTTAATTAAATCTGTTTTTAATTCCTAAATATTGAATAAAACTTTAAAAATTAATATAAAATATTCCGTAAGTCAGATCAAAATATTTTCAACATGAAAGTTGATCAGCTGGACGAGACGGACCCGGATACACGGTCCATTCATTTGTCACGCGTCCCTAGCATAGCAAACATGGAACATTTCCATCGTTTCCAGTCTGATCGGTAGTAGCGAGAGACCCAGAAAATATCGTCTGATATTCTTCCGACCCGTCTATGACGGATGTTGCTGCATTTAGCTCATGCCTAGTCTGCATATTGCCATGTCATGCTTAGTGTTGCACCTTTTGCTATTAGTTATTGTTTCTTCCCCCTCTTCTTACCGGTAGACCCCGAGATTGCCGTTGCTGCCGGGTACATCTATGACCCTGCCGACCAGCCTTTTTGCCGCACAGCAGCAAGGCAAGCAAACCCCCCTTGATCATCCCTATATCGCCTATGTCTTTCTCCCTCATGCTTGCATTAGTATTTTTTTACTGTTGTAGTTAGCTCCTATATCTAATGCATAGACTATTTTTGATGAATTGCTACTTTCAGTATTGTACCTTTAATCTGCTTAGTATAGGTGGAACAGTCATCCCTTCTGACCCCGTAGTCCAGTTGCTCCACTTTGCTTTCAAATCTCGATCCCTGATCGACGAGCCAGACCCGACACAACACATACACCCCCCTTAGTTGTACGACGCTACAGAGATACTATCGGGTACCGAGGGTGACACCTCGCTATGTACTCCTGATGATATCTCTGTAGTACATCTAGTCGGTCGTGGTTATTGAGGGTGATTCCTCTTTCACCATTCCCAACGATGCCTATGTCGTGCAACCCCTCAAGTGTGGGACCCCCGAGGGTGATTCCTCTAAGCCCACCTTGGCGGATATATCGTTCGGAATCCAACGAGGGTGATACCTCGGATTCCCCCCGATGTTGCAACCACACAGTTACTCGACCATGTTACTGTGATCATTGGTGATTAGTTGATAGACGGGTGGATTCCTGCGAGATTGTGTCGAAGGCCTAATTAAAATGATAATAGATTTGGGTATTTGATCTGGGTTGGTCGGAAGGCCTTATTACGCACTAACCGTCTGCGTGGGAAGAATTATGGGTACTCGACGTCGCAGTATTAGCCGAAGCTCTTCAGACGTCAGCGATGTAGCGCGCGCGCCCAAGTGGTCCCAAGATGCATCGCTCTTGTATTAAGGGGTTCTAGGACTGACGTCGTCCGTCCTCGCATCATGCAGGAGCATGGAGGGGAAGTGGGCCATTGAACCCTCTGTGCTTAGGAGTTAGACCGGCGGGTTGGCCTCTGTGTTGAGCTTAGGTGGGGCTGTGACGTGTCGATATTCCGAGGCCCGGCAGGACCGAGAAAAGTGTGTCCGGCCAGAGTGTTATCGAGCGCGTCGGGGAATATGTTGTGCACCCCTGTAGGGAAGAACTTATCTATTCGAATAGTCGTGTCCATGGTTACAGGACTACTTGGAGTCATGCCCTGATCTTATACAACTACAATTGTTACTTAACTGGAATTAGTTGCCTCGGGATTGCTTCCTCGCAGGGAGTCGAGGGAGGATCTCTGGGCATGACCTCATATTAATATTGCTGCAACAATATGACTATAATATTTGTGTTACCTTGCTCTACTCTCGTCTATTGCTGCAAGACCCTGAAGATGCTAGTCTTCGATAGGACTAGGCCTTCTCTCTCTATTCTCGCATTGCTCTAGTCAGTCCACATATAAACCCTCCCTTTTCTTCGGTACTGATGCATAATTAGCATAGTTCTGATGTAAGTCTTGCGAGTACTTTGGATGAGTACTCACCGTTGCCTTGCTCCCCCTTTGTCCCTTTGATCCGTTGCTGCGACCAGATGATGGAGCCCAGGAGATGGAGTTTTCCTGCCGACGCCTGCCAGCCCGATGGTGTCTTCTTCGTGGAGGTCGCTGAAGACCAGGAGTAGTTTAGGAGGTTCCCAGGCAGGAGGCCTCGCCTCGTTCGATCGTGTATCTTTTGTGCTAGCCTTCTCTAAGGCACCCCATGTTTTATGTTTGTACTCAGATATTGTTGCTTCCGCTGACTCGTGTATTTATCGAGCTTTTGTATTCTAGCCCTCGAGGCCCCTGGCTTGTAATATGAAGCTTGTAAAATTTTATTTGTGTCTAGAGTCGTGTTGTGATATCTTCCCATGAGTCCTTGGGTTTGATCGTACGTATTTGCGTGTATGATTAGCGTATGATTAAACGGAGGGCGTCACAATCACATAACTATCTGCTTTTCTATCAATTGCCCAACAGTAATTTGTTTGCCCACAGTATGTTGTTTTCATGAGAGATGCCATTAGGGAAAACTATGCCCCTGGGTCTATTCATCATAAATTTACAAAACCTTCATACCTTGCTTCCATTTTCTTGTTTTTATTTTATTTTGAAATTTGCAATTATCTACACACCTCACTCGTTTGCAAATAACAAGATCAAGGGGATTGACAACCCTCTTGCCCGTGTTGGGTGCAAGTTGTTTGTTCTTTTGTGTGCAGCCGCTGAAGACAGTTGTGGTTGATATTCCTATTGGTTCTATAAACCTTGGTTTCATAAGTGAGGGAAATACTTACCCACATTGTACTGCGATAACCCGTTCCTCTTCACGGAAAACCCAACACAAATCACAAGTATCAAATACTTGTATGAAAGACGATAAAGAAAGATGCAAAAGATATGCTGGTTGTTGTAAAAGGTGAAGTGGAATTCCCGTAGTGTGCCTTCCTCCATGTCGCAATCAATCATTGGCTAACATAAGTGCTCTTCTCACAAATCAGCAAGAAAGAAAGCTCATCCTTCCCAAGGCTAGTAAGAGACGAACAATAATAGGAACTGAAGAAGGTAACATATGATGGGAACGAAGTTTCAGAATTAATATAATAACCTAAATTAGAAGACGCGTGTTTCATTAATCAAACAATATAAAGCATGATATCCGGTTTAGCAGCGATCGCTGAACCCTATTTGGTCGTTGCTACTAGCGGGGGAGGGACGAGAAGCTGGCAAGTACAGAAAGCACGACTACGAATTGAGATCCAATACATGTTGTAGTTCTAGTATATGGAGTAATAAGGTAGCTATTAACCGGAAGGCAAGCTAGCATATATTCCAGAACAACAATGGGAGCATTGCATAGCTGGAAATTTTGGTAATATAGAAAACTGAGAGCTATTAATTTAAATGCAGCAAGGAAAATAAATAAATGAAGCATACAATTACAAGCTCTGCTATAGTTTCAGAACTGAGCCCTCATCAACCAGATCTTCCTCGAGTGTCATGAAAAGTTCAGTAGTAACTTGCTTCAGAACATTGGTGGTTATTAATAATTCGCACAAAACTGATAACTCTTCAATTTGGCAGGCAATAACTAATGACAAAAAAATTGTAATAATTGCAACAAATGAGATAAACATGACCATCCAGAGGACGTTAGGCTAAAACATAGAATGATATAAACCATGATAACATCAAATATAATAGATCAGATAGAAGTGCCAAAAAGAGAGCACATCCACCCCCAACATGTGCAGTCTGCACATCCAGCAACCCCAACTGGATATTGAACAATAGATTAGATAGAACAAGAAACTTCCATATAAGTCTAGTAGTGTAAATAGTGTATCTACTGGAAGCTTGAATATAATATAGTTAAAAGGAATCCTCTCTTCCATATGTGTAAGCAAATGCTAAAGCATTAATCTAAGGAATTGTAGCAAACCTTTCTAGTTTTCTAATTAGTGGGGCTTACTAGATGAAAGAGAATACTATGATTTCATTTTTATTAGACAAGAAGTAGAATATCAATATGTGTACCACAGCACGACAAACACATGCATTTAGTATGACGGTAACTATTTGGAAAACACTTGGTTGCTTAAATTACATTAAGATTAAGTGAACCTCCATAGGGCTACTAATAACAAACATAGACATCACTTGCATTCGACAATCTTTTCATTTCTAATTCCATTTAATGAAATTCCTTATGATTTTCTTATCCATGAAATTGGCGTTATTTGACAGTCGATCGGTGGAAGACTTATAGTATCATAGAAACATCACATACAAGAAAATATAAAGTGCTTTACAACTACCTAAATTTCTATCAAAGAGACAAAGTAATAACAAAATTACATGTCAACATTCCAGGTCAAGGTGGGTGAAAGGGTAATATTGCATCGCCAAAGATAACCAAAATAAGGGTGTATGTGCCGGTGTACGGTACCACACAAGAAGTATGAGATAAATGAAATTTTACTACTGGAAATAATCTTGATTGAGAAGACAACGGAAGAGGAGGTGCTAGGTGCGAGCCTGTGCCATTGCTCACCTCGGTGCAGCTGCCACGGATCTGGAGCTCGGGGGAGAGGGGCGCCGTTGGTTCCCATCTACCTTGCCTGATCCCGTTTGCTGAGGCACATGACATCAGCGACTCTACCAAATTGATAGAGATGAAGACGTCGTTAAAGTTAGGGATACGATGGTGGACGGGGAGGGGGTTGCGTGCAATGCCCTCAGCACGACGGGGTGGGGGACAACAACCCATTTTCAAATAGACAACAACCCATTTTTCACTGTTTATGACAATGCAGAAGAACTAAATCAGTAAAAATTATTTGTAATCATACCAAATAAAATAACCCTCTTATGTTGCAATACACAATCCTACTTGAACAACACCGCAAAAGACTCCTCCAATGATCCTGAAATAAAGCACCATTGGTGCACTTTAATAATATCATAAATTGAGAACCATCAAGAGATACTTATACTGAATTATTTGTTGGTATAGAGTTTAATATGCAAGTGTCATCTGATCATATACCAATTTGAACACTGTAACTGCAGAAATAACAATCCATATTTTTATTAGGAAATGCTTAGCTACGAAAAAATCCCATTGTAGCAAAAATCACCATTGTGTGGTGACACTAGTGTGCGTCTTTTCAGTGTTTAAGTCACGATGTGATCCATCAGTTTACAGATTACAATCTATGGATTATAAATGCTAATCACTATTCAGCCTTTCAGTCATTAAACAACCAAAATTCACGAACCAAATTAATCTCATGTATGTTGTTGACCCTCAACATATTAATTGAGACAATCACATCCATCTACAGTAGGGCCTTCGGTTGATTGATAATTTTTTATTGCCGATTGCACAAGGTACCTTTGATGGCTATTCTATTTTGGCATTGTTTGTTGCCCTACATTATATTTTCTTCTTGACAATATCATGACTATAGAGAAGTACCAACATAAATGATATGACATTTGTAAAGACCGAATATATGAACATCAGAACGAGTGCGGAGTTTTGGAGGACGGGGGCATTGGAGGACTTCATTTCAAAAGATTCAAAAATGATATTTCTATGTTTTTAACATATCCAAAAATAAATATGTGAAAACTTATACATAGTCACAGTGGATCTGTCAAATTTCGTTTGAAAATAATATTATTTGAAAGCTGCACAAAAATAACAATATTCTGGCCCAACAACAACAAAAAAGGGCCCATTTTCATTTGTGTATTTGTTTTTTATGTATACGTCACATATGAAAGTATATTGTTATGATTTTTTTCCTCACCGTGTTTTATATGTATTTGTGTATGTATAATTTTTTATGATTCTTTTGTGGTGTGGAAATATGTTTTTTTAAGTCCACCCTGGTGCTCATCCTCCATTTGCACTTTGCATGAGAACACACTTCAGATATCACATACTAGTTTTTCCCGACATGATTTCCAATGAAATCTTTCGTTTGATTGAAATCCTCTAGGTCAAACTAAATCGCCATGGCTTGCAGCTCCAACCCCGAGTAGATTCCAAATCCTCAATGGTCTCCTGCACCAGGGGAGAACACAAAGAAGAAGACATAAAAGGAAACCTGGAGAAGAGGAGAGTTGCCTCCACCCCTCCTTGTCTGTCGCGCAACTCGGATGTTGGGGTAGGAAGCTGACCAGGGCTAGGAGAGGAGGTTAAGCAACGATGACTTGTAGCAGAGAAGTGAGGGAGACTAGGAAGAAGGCGATGACGAATTCCGCACCGAGGGATCATGGCGGTGGAGGCGGAGTCGGTGGGAGAGGGATGCGTGAGAGAGAAAACGACAGTGAGAGAGGCCGCGTGCATGGGCTTGAGACCCAAAGTTTTTTTTTACTTTTTTTTCCTTTGTTGGGAAGGAAAGAGTGAATCGCCATGTCATCCTAGGAAGGTGTTATCTATAGTCCTACGGGAAAGATGCAATGAACCACTTTTTTCTCTCCTTGGCACAGTAAAAACTCATCAAAAAAATAGTAACACGCTTGTGCCCTTCCGTCGACGTGGACTAGGCGAGCACGCACCCAACATATCGCTTTTGGAGAGGGTAATGTTCAATTATATTCTGAGTTTAACTTTAAATGAATTTGGATTTGGGTCAAACTTGTGATGCCCCATAGTTAATCTACTGTAATCACACGCTAATGTTGTCATGTCATCAAGATTAACTAGGCCAAATTGCCACTTGATAAAAATTGAAGCCATTTTCAAATTTGAAAATAAAGTCAAATTGTTATTACTTCAAACATAAAAACGAAAATGTTCGTACTGTTGTAAGTAGACCATGGTTAATTATGGTGGAGTAAACAACATGTTATAAAGTATTTTTGTGCCTCTAAAACAATAATAACAAGGGCCAAAACAATTGATTAAATTCCTTTTTAATTGTAGAAATCCCAAAACAGTTTCAAATGACCACAAATCGTTTGGGGCACTGCCTAATATTACTTTTGTAATAAAGAGCCAACCTCCATATTTTTTGAAATTAAATTGGTGTTGTTTTTAAATTAAAATAAAGCAACTATTCTAAAACCAAAAATGGAACAAAATAAAAAAGGGGAAAAGAAATAATAGAACCGCCTTCCCCCTGGGCCACGGCCCATGTGCCCCCTCCAGCCGGCCCATCTGGCTCCCCCCTCTCGGCCTATATAACGGGATGGCTCCCTCCGTGCCCTAATTTTCCTCCACCCCCATGCTCCCTACCCCTACCCCGATTTCCCTAACCCTGGCGGCGGCTCCCCCCCCTCGCATCGAGCCCCCGAGCCCTCCGGCGCCCCCGCCGGCACAGGCCACCCCCGGACCCTCCGGAGCCCGCTGGCACCGTCCATCATCGTCGTTGTCGCTCACCCACCAACGGATCTTCCTCGCCCCCGAGCCCGCAACCTCTCCCATCCATTGATGTGAGGCCCCGGTCACCTCTCCCTCCCTCTGCCTCCATCTGGTCATCACTAGCCACGCGCTCGCCGGAGCTGCCACAAGCCCCGCGCACGCTTCGATCCCGTGCCGCCGCGCCTTTCGCTGCGCCCCGTGCTAGCCACACCCCTCCCTTTTGCTGATGCGTCCCCCTGCCGGCGCTCCGCTTGTGGCAGCTCGCTGCCACCGCTGCACCACAACTGCCGGTGCCCGTGCTCCCCTGATGTGCCCTTAGCTCCGACCATCGGGCCCCCTACGTCACAGGTCGTCGGCCGCCCCCGCTGCTCCCCTACTAGCCATGGCCCCGGGCTCGCCTCGAGCCCGTGCCGGCTACTATTGGTTAGTAGGGTTAATCCCCACCCCGCTGCCACTAAAACACTCTATGACAATTGGGGCCCACCCCCCTTAAATTTTTTTAAATAAAATAAAATAAAATTCAAATTATATAATAATAATAGAAATAAATAGTTAGTTAAATTAATTAATTAATTAGTTATGTGTAATTAAGACTAATTAGTTTAACTAATATATTGTTAATCTATTAGACTATAACATGTGGGCCCTATCAATTAGTATTAAATAAATCCGTTTAAATAAATCTGCTAATTAATTTAATTAATGTGTCAATGACATCTGGGTCCCCCCTAATTAATCTGGTTAATATTAATTAAACTTAATTAGAAATGTGACTATGACAACACAAACCCACTCGTAAGTGTACCATTCAAACCTCACTATTGACTCGTGAGATCATGCTGATGTCATAATTGGACTTTTGAATTTAATTAAATCTGTTTAGTTCCTAATTAATTAATAAATTTAAGAATTAATGTAAAATAATCCGTAATCCGGATGAAAATATTTTGTACATGAAAGTTGATAAAAAATGAGACAAACCCGGATACGTTGTCCGTTCGTCTCTCACGCGTCTCTATCATAGCAAACATGGAACTTTTCCATCATTTTCGCCTATCCGGTAGTAGCCAAAGACCTGGGAAATATCGTCAGATATTTTCCCGATCCGTCTATGACGACTAATACTGCGTTAGCTCATGCCTAGCGTTCCATGTAGCTATGTCATGCTTTGTGATGCATTTGATTGCTTTATTATTTATTGTGTTTCCCCTACGTTGCTTCCTTTCCGGTAGACCCCGAGACCGATGATGATCGGCTACTTCCTAGTCGAGGATCCGTATATGTGTGCAGAGCAATCAAGCAAGCAAACGCCCCGCTTGATCATTCCTATATCGCCTAGTCTTTCTCCCTCATGCTTGCATTAGAATTTTTCTCTGCTGTAGTTAGCTCATATATCTGATGCATAGCCTGTTTTTTTGATAAACTGCTACTTTGTTGTACTACACCTTAAAATTGTTTAGTATATGTGGAGCAGTCATCCCCTTCGACCCTTAGTCCAGTTGCCCCTGCTTGTTCATCAACTCTCGATCATATGATCGACGAGCCATGACCTGTCACAGCAGTCACACCCCACTTAGTTGTATGACACTAGAGAGCTACTATCGAGTACCGAGGGTGCCACCTCGTTACGTACTCCGATGTTAGCGTTGTAGTGTAGTTGACCCGCGGTGGTTCTCGGAGGGTGGTTCCTCCTTCACCACACCCGATAGCGACTTTGTCGTACAACCCATCAAGCGTGGTCCATAGAAGGTGATTCCTCCCTAGCCACCTTGACGGTTACATTGTTCGGAATCCATCGGGGGTGATACCTCAGATCCCTCTGATGTTACAGCTGCACAGCTACTTGACCTTGTTAATGGGAACTTTATGAATTGTGTGTTGCGGGTGGATTCCCGCGTGGATGAGATGATGAGTTAATTAAATTGCTAATGGATTCAGGTATTTGATATGAGTTGGCCGGGGGACCTTCTCGCACCAACCTTCCCGTGGGAAAAGTTATGGGTACTCTACGTCGTGGTATCAGTCGAAGCTCTTCAGACGTCAGCAATGGAGGGGCACACGCCCGAGTGGTGTGGATAATTATCGTTCTTGTATAAGAGGTGCCAGGACTAACATCAGTGCCCATGCATCATGCATGAGTGCAAAGGGTGATGGGCCCATGGCCCCTACGCGATTAGGATTTAGACCAGTGGGCAGGCCTCTCCGTTGAGTATAGGTAGGGCTGCGACATGTTGATTTTCCGAGGCCAGGTATGACCCAGGAAAGTGTGTCCGGTCAGAGTTTATCAAGCGTGTTGAGTACTGTGGTGAAGCCTTGCAGGGATGAAATTAACTATTCGAATAGTCGTGTCCACGGTTATAGGATGATTTGGAGTTGTGCCCCGATCTTATACAACTACAACTGTTACTTAACTACAAAGTTTTCTCCGGGATTGCTTCCTCGCAGGGAGTCGAGGAAGAATCTCTCGGCGTGACCTTAATTTATATTGTTGCAACAATATGACTATATATTTGTGATGTTTGCTCTACTCTCGTCTATTGCTGCAAGACATTGAAGATGCTAGTCTTCGATAGGACTAGGCCTTCTCTCTCTATTCTCGCATTGCTGCAGCCAGTCCACATATAACCCCCATTCTTTGATATCGATACATAACTTAGCATAGTTTTGATGTCAGTCTTGCAAGTACTTCGGATGAGTAATCACGTTGCTTTGCTCCCCCTTTTCCCCTTGATACATTGCTACGACCATATGATGGAGCCTAGGAGATGGCGTATCCCGTAGACGACGACTGCTACCCCGATGGTGCCTACTACTACGTGGAGGCCGCTGACAACCAGGAGTAGTTTAGGAGGTTCCCAGGCAGGAGGCCTTGCCTTGTTCGATCATTTTATATTTTATGCTAGCCTTCTCTAAGGCATTATCATGTTTCATGTTTGTACTTAGATATTTGTTGCTTTCGCTGACCCCGTGTGTTTACTGAGCTTCTGTATTCTAGCCCTCGATGCCCCTGGCTCGTAATATGAAGCTTGTATGTTTTTACTTGTGTATAGAGTTGTGTTGTGATATATTCCCATGAGTCCTTGAGCTTGGTCGTATGCATTTGTGTATATGATAGTGCGTTATATCGACTAGAGGGGGTGAATAGGCGATTTTTACAATTTCATCACTGAGGAAATTCCTAGTGAGGAATTTTCTCGGTCATGAACCGAGTGCAGCGGAAAAAGTACTAAGTCTGATGTGCAAAAATGTCTATAGCAAAGTACTCAACGTGATTTCAGAGAATTGGTTTGCATAGGTCACAAGTACAGTCTGAGCAGGTGAAGAATAACTCACATAAAGAATTTGGGGTGAGGAATTCAGAGAAAGTCTTCGGTCAAATTCTTCAAACAGTATAGATGAAAGTCTTCAACAAGCAACTGAGGAAATGAAGCTAGTTGAGGAAATAGAACCAATAGCTCGAAGAAGACAATTGTTGATGACCCAGTTCCAACTGTTGTGATAGTTGTACGTCTGGATTGGAGCGGATTGGTATTGAAACCAAAGGACACACTGTCCCTACCGTATTCTCCTTGTGCTAAGAACAGACAGTCCTCTCCCAACACTCGTGGTAAGTCTTCAGGGCAGACTTCCAAACCCTCACAAACTCGGTCACCCGATGATCCACAATTCACTGTTGGATGCTCTACACCATGACGCCTAGCCGTCTGGAGGATGCGCAGTCCTCAAAGGTAACAAGCATCGGTTCCACACAGGAATAACTTCTTTAGTGATGCTCAATCACTTTGGTTTAGGTTTGGGTGTTTCGGGTATTTCCCCACTTGATGATTTCACTCAAAGGCTCTAAGGAATTTGAGTTTCTCTAAATGACTAGTGGTAGTTTCTCTCGGAGCAGCCAACCAGCTAGTGGTTGTGGGGGTGGCTATTTATAGCCTGGGAGCATCCCGACATGATTTGACATAAATGCCCTTTAATAATATGACCATTGGGTGGATAAGATCTGGGACACGTGGCGCGTGGCACGACAATGGTCGGAACTTTGAACTGTGAAAGTCCTCATGTCTCTCATGTTTCTCACTTTGAGGATTTGGTGGATGTAGGTTTGGGTTGAGCATCATGACGAAATTCGTTCCATAGTTTTACCTCGACCCCCTTTAGCAGTATGGTGTTCCTATGACTCAAGTATAAAGAAAATGAAACATAAAGAGTAAATCTTCAAGCTTCAAAGTCTTCGCTGTATTTTCTTTGGGACACACCGAATTCCTCATCTTTAATATGTTCATGAGGAATATTAGTTTCTTTGCAATTTCTTCACGATCAAAGTCTTCAAGGAAGGTCCAAAGTCTTCACCCAAAGACATACATTTTTAGGGGTCCATATTCATTGAATAACTCAAACTCCTCAGCGACTTATAGAGCATGTGTATACTTAAAAACAAATCAGTCTCTTAACCTATAAGTCTTCAAACCACCAAAATCTCTAAGGGGCACAAGATGCACTTATAATCTCCTCCTTTTGGGTGGTTGATGACAAAAAGGTTAAGTTTTCAATGGGGATAATAATATGAAATTTAAGTACTGAGTTTGAGGAATTTGAAGGTAAGATAGAGAGAAACTCCCCCTGAATATGTGCATGTTTTGAGGAATTTGCTTTGAAAAACAAATGCACATTGATGATATATATCATGGAAATCTCCCCATGTATCTTGTAATTCATGCGTGCATTTGACATATAGTATGAGCAATTTGAAATGTATGGTGAAAATGATGTCTGATGAATTTCAGCATGCATGCATTAATTAACTTGAGGAATAAGCATGCAAGGAAAAACGTTCAAAAGTGTCATAACACCATCGGGCTTAAGTTACAACTCATTACATCAAAAACATGAGAAGAACCAAGAGTTTGTAACTTAATAAAGTTTATAAGCCCATAAACTTAACCCGCTTGAAGACTAACTCTCAGATTGCTCCCCCTTTATCATCAAGTGACGAAAAGGGATGATACTGAGGACTAACGCCCATGAAGAACTTCACTTCTATGTTGAAGGAGAGGCGCGAGCATTCTTTGAGTAAGACTTCCTTGTTGGTCCAGTTGCAGTATCTGCATGTTCTTCATCTGAATCGGCAGTGCGGAATGAAGAAAATGAGTTGTCCACAAAGTCAGGAACTGGAATATTCTTGAATTTCTTCTTTGGTGGCCATGACCAATAAAAGTCGCGAGTGAATTCCAATTCTTCAAGTTCCTTTGGAGTCTTCATCTTCAAGTTCCTTTGGAGTCTTCAAGTGAGACAGTGTGGCCCAAGTGTGATCAAATACCTCGTGAAGATAATAGTGATTTTTCTTCAAAGCATTTTGAGTGTCATTGAGGATTTTCACAATGGAGCCAAACTGGCATTTTACCCACTTGTGATTGTAATCGACTTTCCGATGAAGACTGAGGAGAAGCTCTCTGTTAGTCATCACCCTTGGGGCAGTTGGGCATTATCAGCCAAAGTCCTCAAGAAGAAATCGTGAAGGTTCATTTTGATGCCATGTATGACGTTGAACAGGATGTTCTTCATGATACCAACAACATCTTCTTCCTTATCATGCCCTTTGATAGGTGTCATGGAATATGCCAGTATTCTATAGACAGATCTGGGCACATACTTCAATTCCTTCACGAGGAATCTAGTCCTTGGAGGTTGGTCTGGAGCCAATGGTTTCATGAGGACCTCCATGAGCTGATTTGGCAACTCTCTTTCATCATACAGTTTGATTGCTTCATCTGAAGGAATTGAGATAGGCAGAGCTCGAAGCAATTCTGTGGCTTGAGCTTTGTAGTGAGTGTGTTGTGTCATCAAGTCCAAGACCCAAGAGTTGATGTCTTTGGGGTTACCAGAGATATGAAGTGTGGCATAGAACTGAAGAATAATGTTTGTAGTCTAGTCACCAATATATGTGCAAAATGGCAGTAGCCCTGCTTCGTGAGAACACTCAGTACTGGGGTGGAGCAAGGAATTTCCTCCATGTCACAATGAGGAATGTGGGTGTGATGAAATATCTTCCTTTTTCCACCAAGCATAGAACCATCGTAATTAAGTTGAGTTTTGGTCCAGAACTTTCTGTGCGTGATACGAAGACTATCATAAGGATTTTCTCCAGTGAAGAAATGATGTTCATCGTAGAAGTCTTTCTTCAGAAACTTTGGCCTCTTTGAGAAGGGCTGATGAGGCTTTGGTTGAAGATTATGATGTTGATCATCTTGAGGAGTTTTGGCCACCACAATTACAGTTTCAGGATTTGCAACCACAATTGCAGTTTCATGGGTAATAATTTTATCATGTGATCAGGCATTTTCATCTGGGGCTTGTTCTTCAGTTTGAGGAATTTGTTGTGTTGATGGTGTAGATGCAGATTTTGGTGCATCAGTTTCCTTTTCAGTTTCTTCAGCTGATGCAGTTGATTCTTGGTCTGGTGCTGATTTCACATGTGAGCTCTTTTCATGAGAGCCAGTCAGAATTTCAGTGGCTACAGGAGTTTGAGGAATTTGGGTGGTCATTGGCGAGTTTGGGTGAGCCTTTCTCAAAACTCATCATGGATAACACGTGTGCTGGTGCCAATGTCTGCACCAGCCTCCTTTTCTTCAGTAGTCATATCTGGGTTTTGAGGAGGAGGTGTTGAGACTTGAGGAATTTGATCAGCTTCAAATTCCCCATCTATTGGTGTGGATGCAGCAGAGCTATTTTCATCTCTTTCCACGTCGTATTCTGGAATGATGTGCTCCTCACCAAATGGTACTATCATATATGATGCTGCAACACTGAGGGCAGTTGCATCCACTAGAGCTGGTGATGTAGTAGGCAGAGTCTCAGGCGTTTTGCCTCTGAAGACTTTGAAGGTGTAGATGCCTTTCTCTTCTTTGCTTTCTTATCACCAGCTTTTGTTTTCTTCACGTGTGATGCAGACGGAAGAGTCACTTTCTTCACCTTTGAAGACATTGGTGAAGGAGCAGTTTCATCAGGCATAGCATGAGTAGTGTGAGCCCTGGTAGATTCTTCAGGAGGAATATGTTGAGTGATTTCATCATCAGTTGCTTCTTCTTCTTCATTAGAATCAGGCAATTGTACAGTATAGCCGGGCTGAGGATTTTCTAGTAGCTTTGGGTCTGCAACCCTGTTGTTGTATTCACCAACTACATCAGTTGCGGCGTTGAAAAAACTCCCTTTGACACCCTTTCGGCCCGCATGAAGACTTGTATATGTGTTAGTGAGGGTTTTCATCTCTACCTGAGTAGAAACAAGTTTCTCACGCATCAGGTTAAGGATGTTTTCCTTCAAGTACTTCTCCTTTTTAACCTTTGCAGCCCGAGCTTGTTTGGCTTGCTGATCCTTCCATTTTGCTTCATTGATGAATGAGGTAACCATGTGACTGAGTCCAGGTGGAAGTTTCAAATCATCAATTGGAGTGTTTGGATCCTCATACCAAAGGTCGATGAATTTCAGCACAACTTTCAGATCCAATGCGAGGGGAATGGTGTTGCCAGTAGCTTGTGCAACCCTTTCTTGCTTGGTTTTTATGATGGCTTGAAGAGTTTCATCATCATATTCTTCACTTCCTTCTGATGCAGAAGGAATGTTAACAATCTTGATTGGACTTGGCCTTGTTCCTCTTCCAGCAGTCATCTTTGTCCTCAGTAGACCAGGTGAAGATTTGAGAGTTGAGCCTGAGGCAGATGGTACCGAGGAACTTGGATTTCCTGTTGGATGCTGCTTGAGCTGTGACTACATAGGAGGTGAAGACTTTGCTACAGTCGAGGACTTGGCAGCCGTTGTTGCTTATTTCTGAGGAATTTGCTCTTTTGACAATGTTGTTGAGGGTTTTGACTTGAGACCTAGTTTCTTCATCAAAACCTTCTTCTGAGGTTGTTCTGTAGCAGAAGTCTCAGCAGCAGAAGAAGTGGCAGCAGTAGCAGCAGCAGTAGAATCCTCATTAAACTATGTTACAACAACTTTTGCCTTTTTCTGCAGTTGAGACAAATACTTGTCTTTTTCATCAGGATAGTCCTCAATTGTGGCTACGCTGGAGGGATGTGATGTTTGTTGATCTCCCTGTGGCAATCTTTTGCAAGGAGGTTTTAGGGAAAACTTCTTGGCATACTTTGTAGTGACATACATGTATTCCTTCCACTCCTTTGCCCATCTACATCCAATCCTTTGAAGCCTTATCTTGCGTTTTCCCATGGTCTCTTTATTGGGGGACGTAGCATGGGAAACAAAAAAAATTCCTACGCACACGAAGACCTATCATGGTGATGTCCATCTATGAGAGGAGATTTGGATCTACGTACCTTTGTAGATCGCATAGCAGGAAGTGTTAAGAAACGCAGTTGATGTAGTGGAACATCCGCACGTTCCTCGGTCCGCCCCACGAACCGTCCCACGAACTGTCCCACGATCTAGTGCCGAACGAACGGCACCTCCGCGTTCAGCACACGTACACCTCGATGATGATATCGGCCTTCTTGATCCAGCAAGCAAGACGGAGAAGTAGATGAGTTCTTCGGCAGCGTGACGACGCTCCAGTGGTGGTGACGATCTACTCCTGCAGGGCTCCGCCCGAGCTCCACAGAAATACGATCTAGAGGAAGAACTATGGTGTCTAGATCTGAGTTGCACGTGGCAAAAGTTATCTCAAATCAGCCCTAAATCACCATTATATATAGGAGGGAGGGGGGGAGGCTTGGGTGCACCGGCCAAGGGAGAGGAGGAGTCCTACTCCAATCCTACTCCAATTAGGAATGGAAAGTGGAGTCCTTCTCTTCCTTCCCACCTCTTTTTTTTTTCTTTTTCTTTGGTTTTCTTTCCTTGGCGCCAAGGCCCTCTTGGACTGTCCCACCAGCCCACTAAGGGCTGGTGCGCCACCCCTAGGGACATTGGGCTTCCCCCGGTGGGTTGCCCCCCTCCCGGTGAACTTCCGGAACCCATTCATCACTCCCGGTACATTCACGGTAATGCCCGAAACCTTCCAGTAACCAAATGAAGCCATCCTATATATCAATCTTCATTTCCGGACCATTCCGGGAACCCTCGTGACGTCCGTGATATCATCTGGGACTTCGAACAACATTCGGTAACCACACGTATAACTCAACTATACTAAAAGAACATCAAACCTTAAGTGTGGAGACCCTGCGGGTTCGAGAACTATGTAGACATGCCTTGAGGTACTCCTCGGTCAATATCCAATAGCGAGACCTGGATGCCCATATTGGATCCTACATATTCTCCGAAGATCTTATCGGTTGAACATCGGTGTCAAGGATTCATATAATCCTGTATGTCATTCCCTTTCTCCTTCGGTATGTTACTTGCCCGAGATTCGATCATCGGTATCCGCATACCTGTTTCAATCTCGTTACCGGCAAGTCTCTTCACTCGTTCCGTAATACAAGATCCCGTGACTTACACTTAGTCACATTGCTTGCAAGGCTTGTGTGTGATGTTGTATTACCGAGTGGACCCCGAGATACCTCTCCATCACACGGAGTGACAAATCCGAGTCTTCATCCATACTAACTCAATGGACACCTTCGGAGATACCTATAGAGCACCTTTATAGTCACCCAGTTACGTTGCAACATTTGATGCACACAAGGTATTCCTGCGGTGCTAGTGAGTTATATGATCTCATGGTCATAGGAACAAATACTTGAAACACAGAAAACAATAGCAATAAAATGACACAATCAATATGCTACGTTCATAGTTTGGGTCTTGTCCATCACATTATTCTCCTAATGAGGTGATCCCGTTATTAAGTGACAACACTTGTCAATGGTTAGGAAACCTTGACCATCTTTGATCAACGAGCTATTCAACTAGAGGCTTACTAGGGACAATGTTTTGTCTATGTATCCACACATGTATCTATCTTTTCATTCAATACAATTATAGCATAGATAATAAACGATTATCATGAACAAAGAAATATAATAATAACTAATTTATTATTGCCTCTAGGGCATATTTCCAACAGTCTCCCACTTGCACTAGAGTCAATAATCTAGTTCACATCACCATGTTATTTTAACGAATCCAACTCCCATACAGTTCTGGGGTTTGATCACGTCTTGCTTGTGAGAGAGGTTTTAGTCAAGAGTTCTGAATCTTTCGGATCCGTGTGTGCTTTACAAATCTTATAGATGCTGCTACTATGTGCTATTCGGAAATACGCCAAATATCTACTCTACTATACGAATCCGTTTCTCTACTTAGAGTTATTCGGATTAGTGTCAAAGCTTGCATCAACGTATCCCTTTACGACGAACTCTTTAACCACCTCCATAATCGAGAAAAAATCCTCAGTCCATTAGTTACTAAGGATAACTTTGACCGCTGTTCAGTGATTCAATCCTGTATCACTCTCTGTACCTCTTAACAGACTTTGTGGCAAGGCACACATCAGGTGCGGCACACAACATGGCATATTTTAGAGTCTATGGCTGAGGCATAGGAGACGACCTTCGTCCTTTCTCTTTCTTCTACCGTGGTCGGGCTTTGAATCTTTACTCAAACTCACACCTTACAACACAGCCAAGAACTCCTTCTTTGCTGATCTATTTTGAACACCTTCAAAAACTTGTCAAGGCATGTTTTCACTGAAAGTTCTGTTAAGCGTTTTGATCTATCTCTATAGATCTTGATGCTCAACGTTCAAGTAGCTCTATCCAGGTTTTCCTTTGAAAAACTCCTTTCAAACAACCCTTTATGCTTTACAGAAATTCTACATTACTTCCGATCTACAATATGTCAACCACATACACTTATCAGAAATTCTATAGTGCTCCCACTCACTTCTTTGGAAATACAAGTTTATCACAAACCTTGTACAAACCCAAAAGCTTTGATCATCTCATCAAAGTGTATATTCCAACTCTGAGATTCTTGCACCAGTCCATTGAAGGATCGCTGGAGCTTCCATACTTGTTAGTATCCTTAGGATCGACAAAACCTTCTGGTTGTATCACATACAACCTTTTCCTCAAGGAAACCGTCGAGGAAACAATGTTTTGACATCCTATGTGCAATATTTCATAAATAATGCATAAACTACTGACCTAATTCCAACAGACTTTTAGCATCGCTACGATTGAGAAAGTCTCATCATAGTCAGCTCTTTGAACTTGTCGGAAACATCTTTGCGACAAATCGAGTTGTTCTTAATGGTGACTTTTCACCATCATCGTCTGTCTTTATTTTAAAGATTCATCTTTACTTAATAGTCCTACAACCATCAAGTAGTTCTTCCAAAGTCTACACTTTGTCTTCATACATGGATCCTCTCTCGGATTTCATGGCCTCCAGCCATTTGTCGGAATCCGGGCCCACCATCGCTTCTTCATAGCTCGTAGGTTCATTGTTGTTTAACAACATGACCTCCAAGAGAGGGTTACCGTACCACTCTGTAGTAGTACGCGACCCTGTCACTACTAGAAAAAAGGCTATTAGTGGCGCACCTATTTTGCCTATTAATGGCGCACTATAGGTGCGCCACTATTATCATGCCACTACTAATAAATAGTATTGGCGCACTCCTGGTGCGCCACTGTTAATCTACATAACAGTGGCGCACCACCTGGTGCGCCATTACTAGGCCCACAAGTGCGTCACTATTGTGGATTACTAATGGCGCACTTTTATGTGGTGCGCCACTACTATGAATATTAGGTTTTTTTTTTGCTTTTCTGATATTTGCACAGGTTACAAAATACATCACAACACAGAATATAAGTGATGTAGAACTAAGTCATACATATTATATACAATAATTTCATAAAATATCATCATAGTTAATGAGACATCATATAACAAAAGTTGGTCACTAGTCATAATCACAACTCATCATCATCATCATCGTCAACTCTAACACATTGTAGCACATCATCACATCATCTCGGAAATAGCTAATAATCAGTATAGTCATTACCACCAATATTATTTAATACATTGTAGCACATCATCACATTAACACATTGTAGCACATCATCACATTGTAGCACATAATAACACATTGTATCCTAGGACCTACTCCTCTACTTAGGTAGAATATCATAAAACAAGATAGGCCCTGACTCTCCATTATGGAGAATGGAGATCATCTTGTCTCCAATTCTTGGCCTACGCACAATATTTCTTCCAAGTAGCTCTCTAGGATAGACCATACATTTTTTCCAATCCTTGATTGTCATGTCTTCATCGGTTTTAGAAATCTGGTATGGACAGGAGTAAATCAGCAACCTAGGCTGACCTGGTCGTGTTGGTCGTATCATCATAACATCAACGCGACCTCTTGGTAACATCAGATGAGGCACACAATCTTTCGGGATTTTCTGTTGAAAAACATAGTATTAGCTTTGTAGCTAGCAATGTAGTTTAGTTTTACAAGAATTTATGCAAAAGATGCATGGATGTCGTAATAGTAGAAAATCTTACCATGCAATCTCCATGCATGTTACCATAGTTCACCACATGCACTAGTGGCACATATTGACCATAATGTTGGGGAGTTTGCTGATAGGTATTGTAATTCTCAAGATCATTGATAAATCGGACAAGATGATGTTTCTCCTTACAAGTTAATTCTGCTTCATCATTGTAGTAATACGTTCTGTCTACCATTTTCCGTACATTTTTTGAAGAATGAAAATAAGCTGTCAATGGAAATAAGTTGTCAACTATTTTTAAATGAACAATATAAATTACTTAATAAATGTGGTTGAGAAACTCACATAATGGTAGAACTGGAGGCGTGTGCACATCGACCCATATGTCGATATTACCTTCAATTTCTTCTTCCGGACGAATATCAAAGGTGATAAGCATCTTAGGCTCAAATGCATAAGCCTTGCATAGTGCTACCCAAGTTTTGCATTAAAAAAGGAGTAGGTGTCTACATTGTACAATTTTACGGCAAAAGTATAACCATGCTCGGTCCTCAAGTGAACTATCTTTACCTCCATATTTATTTCAGTACTGAAACCAATCTTATCCAACACATAATGTCTTGCATGGCAGGGGATACGCTAGTAGAATAGTAAAAAATAAAATTATAAGTTGAAGCAAAAGAAGTCATGCTTAATTACGAAAAAAGACTTGTCGTTGTGACTTACTGTATCCACTTCGAAGTCCTCATCCAGCATGATGCTGAAGCACCTATCATCAACTAGGAAAGGCGTGTCGCAAAGGCCGCGCTTGTCTTGGCAATATTCGCACATAACGAATTCATCATCAGATGACATTTCCTAAAACAGAGAAAATTTTGGCATGACATTTACTAAAAAGTGGACATATGGAGTGCCTGAAATTTGCCGGAACAGAAATGAATCAACATTCTGGCAAAACATTAAGTTGACCAAACCTCAGAAATACAAGCAAAGCTACCAAAGATGAAGAGCACTCTTTCGGTGCAAGGGAAGTATCAAAAAGGAAAAGCATGAATGAACAAGAATAAAGAACATCAACATTGTACTTTCATCTTTGTCAGATAATAATTGGTTCGGATTTTCTTTCAGCATGGCAAGCACCCTAGGCAGATTTAGGAATTACTTAAAGGTTCTAACACAAATATTTATGCACTGTATGTTACTGAGTTTTTTTTCCTTTAAAAAAGGCTGGACCAAGATGGATGTTAGTCTTAGGTTCAAAATCAATAAACCAAACTGTAAGTGCATCTAGTGCCCCTTAGTGATTTTGGTGGTTTGAAGACTTATAGGTTAAGTATCTAATGTGTTCATGAGTGTACACATGATCTACAAGTCACTGAGGAGTTTGAAATATTTGATGAATATCGACCCCTAAAAATGCATATCTTCGGTTGAAGAAATTGGTCTGAAGCTAAATAATTGAATCGCGAAGAATGTGTGATGAAATTAATATTCCTCATAAAGATATTGTAATTGAGGAATTCAGTGTGTCTTGAAGAAAATCATTTTGAAGACTTTGAAGCATGAAGTTTTACTCTTTCTGTTTTGGTTTCTTCACACTTGAGTAATAGGAACACTGTACTATTAAAGGGGGTCGAAGTTACACTTTGGAATGAATTTCCTCATGATGCTCAACCCAAGCCTAATCCTACCAAAATCCTCAAGTGAGGAATACGAGTGACATGAGGACTCCCACAGTTGAGGGTTCCGACCGTTTCGATAGCCACGCCACATCTTTGGTCTTATCCACACCAACGGTCATATTATTTAAGGGAATTAGTGTCAAATCATGTCGGGATGCTCCCAGGCTATAAATAGCCGCCCCCACAACCATTAGCTGGTTGGTTGCTCCGTTAGAAACTGATACTTGTCATAAGAGCAACCTAATTCCTCAGAGTCTTCGAGAGTAATTCATCAGTGAGGAAATACCCCAAACACCAAACCACAAACCGAGAACCAAGTGATTGAGCATCACTGAAGAAGTTGTTCCTCTGTGGGACTGAAGCCTTTTACCTTTAAGGACTATGCATCCTCCAGATGGTTAGGCATCATGCTCTAGAGCAATCCAGCAGTCAATTGTGGATCGCCGGGTGACCAAGTTTGTGAGGGTTTGGAAGTCTGCCCTGAAGACTTACCACGAGTGTTGGGCGAGGACTGTGTGTTCTTAACCCAAGGAGAATACGGTAGGGACTGTGCGTCCCGGGACTGTGTGTCTTTTGGTTTCAATACCAAGCCGCTCCAAACCAGATGTACAACTGCCACAGCAGTTGGAACTGGGTCATCAACTACTGTCTTCGCTGTGAAACACGTTCTAATTCCTCAACTCTTTATATTCCTCAGATTATGTGTTGATGATTTCCACTGTCACTGTTTGAAGAATTTGCTGAAGACTTTCTCTGAAATTCCTCAACCCCAAATTCTTCATGCTAGTTAATCCTCATCTGTTTTCTGCGTGCATGTTTACTGTGCAATCTGTTTTCACATTCCTCATACTGAAAAACTGCTGTAGTGAAACTTTGCACTCCTGATCCTTTACTGTTTCTGCTGTAAGTTAGTCATCAGTGAAGAATTTCCTCAAAAGGAATTTCCTCAGTGATGAAATTATAAAAATCTCCTATTCACCCCCCTCTAGTCGATATAAGGCACTTTCAATTGGTATCAGAGCAAGGTACTCCCTTGTTCGGTGTGATTTTGGTTTAACCACCTGGAGTTTTAGTTATGTCGACTGCAGGCATGATTAAGGTTACTGCAGCATGTCCTACTTTCGAAGGAAAGAACTTTCCCGTCTGGAAGACCAAGATGCAGATGCATCTACAAGCTATTGACAATGATCTCTGGTATATTGTGGAACATGGCGTCCCCATCATCTCTGCTAGTGTCTCTGCTGTTGATGTGAAGAAATTCATGAAACTTGATTCTCAAGCGAAGAATATCATCTGTGTCCATCTGAGCCCAGGCCAGTTTGGAAGAGTGAGTGCTTTGGGCTCTACACCACTTATCTGGGAGAGACTATGCAAAGTAAATGAAGTAGTATCAACCCAGCGTGATTCTCGTGTTGATGTTCTTCGCAATCTCTTCAATCGCTTCAAGAGGCTTGACAGTGAAAGCTGCCAAGATACCTTTGATCGCCTCACTGACATATCAAATGAACTGCAAGCACTGGGATCACGAGACATTACTAATCACGAAGTTGTGAAGAAACTGCTAAGATCTTTGGATTCTTCATTCGATACTTTAGTACTGATGATTCAAGAAAGACCAGACTACAAGATGTTTGATCCAACTGATATACTCGAAAGACTGAATAGTCATGAATTCCAGCAAGAAGAAAAGAAAGATCTATATGGACCAAGCTATTTTAGACCACGTGCACTGAAGGCTAGAGCAATTTCCTCATCTGAAGAAGAAGACTCGGATGATAGCATTGGTGACCCTAAAGAATTTGGACAGGAGCTTGCAATGCTAGTGAGGAAATTCCAGAGGTTTACACGACGTGGCCAGTTCGGTAAATCTTCAAGAAGAGATATGAGGAAATCAGAATCTTCATCTGAGGACTACAAGAAAAGAACCTGCCACAAATGCAAGAAATCAGGTCACTACATTGCGGATTGTCCCTGTTGGGGAAAGGAATCAAAGAAGAAGAAATACAAGGATGACAGTTCTGATGACTCGAAGAAGAAGAAGAAATCTTCAAAATCCTCATCTTCAAAGCCCTCATCGCACAAGAAGACTAGTTTCAAAAAGGCTAGGGCACTCATTGGCAAGGAAATGGATTCCGAGGCAGAATCAGAGGAAGGTGATGAAGAGGAGGGTTCTGATGAAGACTCAGAATCCGGACAGGCCAGTCTTGCACTTGCAACTACTTTCATCAGCAAGTCAATCTTCAACCTTGAAGAAGATGATAACACCATCCACACTGATGACTATGCTGATGACTTCGCTCCAACCTATTGCTTCATGGCAAAAGGTTCAAAGGTACCGAATGATGCTTCCTCCTCTGATTCAAGTGACTGTGAACCTGATGATTATAAAAAACCCAGTTATAGTAAACTTGCTATCATTGCCACTAAACAACAAACTTCCCTGGAAAAGCTTCAGAAACTGCTAGATAGAAGTGATGATCTGTTGAATGATGAAATGAATCTTACCCAAATCCTCACTGAAGATGTGAAAAGTCTTTAGTCTAGATTTGATAATCTTCAAGATCGTTATGATACACTCCTCGCTGATCATGAGAAACTTTCCTATGAATTTCTTCAAAGGAAGCTTGATCTAGAGAAGCTGAGGGTTTCTCATGATGATCTTCGTATGGAAAATGATTCATTACTAGCTCAACAGATCAACGCTGCTCAAGCTGAATTCATTCCTCCATGTCTTAAATGCATTGAACGTCAAACTGCTAATTCTTCACCAGAATCATCAAATGCTTCTATTGCTACAAATTCCTCAACTGCTCCTGTAGTGTCAAATTCCTCACTTGAGGAAAACACACATGTCACTGATGAAAATGCAGGGCTGAAGGAATTGTATGTGACAGGCATATACAAAAGCCTCAAAGGACATCAAACCCTTTGTGATGTGCTCAAAAAGAGATCTTGAACAGGAACCCGAGGAAAGAAGGAATTTCCTTTGAGAGGAAATTGAATGTTGATGGATCTTATTGGAAACCTGAGCAGTATCCCAAAACCTCATGGGTTGCTGCTACTGGGCCTCCTTTTGATCCATCCAATCTAACTGGCTTTTCTTGTGAATTATCATATTCCTTAGATGAGTCATTTGACTCCAACTATAAACTGTTCAAAAATCAATCTGGTGAAGTATTTGCTCGATATGTTGGAACTAACTACACGAATGGCCCTCCCCTGAGGAAAATCTGGGTTCCCAAAAGTTGTCTTTAAAATCTTCAAGTGAATGTCCTCATGACACGACCATTGAAGAATCTGAACCCCAGATCAAATTCCACAGGAGGACCAAAGTCTTCAAGAGGATCAAAATCCTTAACTGGTCAAAACTATGCTCGTACCCGTGCTAATGCTTCTAACATGCAGGGAAACTACAAGGAATATGAATATGAGCGTTACTCTTCAAATCATTATGTTCATAAATCCTCAAACCAGTTCTCTGCATATTCGTATGAGTACTTTAAGCCCCCTACTGCTAAGAGAAGTGTGTTAGCTTCAATGCCTCCTTTCTCATATGGTGCTCGCAGGATGATGAATGCTTTACCACCCCTTCAGATGTGGGTGGTGAAGAAATTGAACTAATCACTTCTACAGGACAGGTCTCCAGATGAAAATCATCATGTGAAGAAGTTGCTGGAGACCTGAGGAAATGCTTGATAGGACGCAAGCTAATATTGATGAAATAGAAATGTTTCACACGTCCTTATAATTCTGTTATGATCAAATTCCTATCTGATGAAATTGATATCATATTCTTCAAGTCTGAAGCATATGAGATGGTAAGCTGTACTAATTCATCTGCAGGATGACAAACCCAAGAGTATTGAGTGGGTTCTTGATAGTGGCTGCACACATCACATGACTGGTGATAAAAGCTTGTTGATGAATATGCCACTAACTCCATCACCTCTGAAGCAAATCACATATGCTAACAAAGGTAAAAGCAAGGTATTGGGACTTGGCAAAGTGCCTATTTCCAAGGATAAGCATATGGACAAAGTGATGCTTGTTGAATCCCTTGGATTTAACCTCATGTCAGTCTCGATACTTTGTGATCTTGATATGATTGTTATCTTTGGTAGATATAGTTGTGTTGTGATCATGGAATCTGACAAATCCAAAGTCTTCGAAGGTGTAAGAAGAGGGGATTTGTACATTGTTGATTTCTCTACAGGTCCTCAACTAGCCACTTGCTTACTAGCAAAAACCTCAGAAGGATGGCTGTGGCACCGAAGACTAGGTCATGCAGGCATGAGGAATTTGTACACGCTCGCGAAGAAGAAGCATGTCATCGGCATCGAATCAGTCAAATTCCTCAAGGATCATCTCTGCGGTGCATGTGAATCTGGGAAAATGACCAGATCCAAGCATCCCTCGAAGACTATCATGACCACTACTTGTCCCTTCGAATTGCTTCATATGAATCTATTTGGACCTACTCACTATGCCACACTAACAAATGCAGCATCTTTATATGGCTTCTGTCACATCCCTAACCCTTAACCAAGATAGCATTGTGCTCATGTCTTCTTTGCATTTGCATCCAAGAAGTTTCAACAAAAATAACAAAGTGGCAAAGGAAAAACTCAAAAACCCTAGCCACCATTTCAATTAAAGGAAATTTCAACTAGTTCAAAATCAATGAACCCAAAATGGCCTCAAGAAATGTTCAAACTTTCTGATAAACCATGAAAGTAAATGAGCATTAGAGAAAACTATTTTCTTGACACTTTAAGCATTTTAAATAAATGCAAAAGCCACTGGTTTCAAATTTAAAATTTGAAATCAGAAACTATAATTTTCCAAAAATGTTGAAAGTCTTGGAAATGAGTGGGGATATTATAACAAATATTTCAGGGGGTCAAATGAGTTCTACTTTTTGTTTTTGAGCTGAAATAATTAGCAAAGCAATAAATAGCAAAACAGAAAAACCAAAAAAGAGAAAATGGGAAAAGGCTTACCTGCCGCCCAAGCCAGGCCCGGCCCATCTCGCCGCTCGTCCCCTTCCCCGCGCCAGTAGGCAGCAGGAGGTGGCCGCCGCCTCCTCCGGCGCGGCCACGCACCTGCGTGCCTGCCTGGCCGCCGGTTCGCGCTGGCGACGACGGGGATAAGCTCCCCAGAGCTTCCCCTATCCATTCCTCGCCTCGGTTCTTCCCCTCCTCCCGGATCCCCTCCTTCTCCCTGCTGCCGCCATTAGAGCCGAGCTCGAGCTCGAGCTGGCCGTGCCCCTGGCCATAGGAACCCCTCCCCGAGCACGCCATTAGATCCGCCTCGTCGCCCTGGTCGTCTCTGCAGAAGCCGAAGCCTCCTCGAGCCCTGCAACGCCCGCAACGCCGTCGTCTTCCTCCTCCGGCCGCCGGACCTCCCGTCGATTCGTCGCCCCCAGGCCTCCCCCGAGCCGTCTGAGCTCTTCTCTGCACCCCCTGTGAGCATGCGGTGGTTTTCCCTAAGCTTTCCCCGTCGATCCCCTCCTCTAGCCCTAGTTTCACCGGAGCCCGACGAGCACCGCCGCTGCCGCTCGTCGCCGGTAGCTCTCCGATCTCCAGCTCGTCCTTCCGAGAGCACCAGCAGCTCCAGGACGACGCGTAGATGCCGTAGCAGCTAAGAACTAAGCGTGGATCCCTCTGATTCAAAGCCCCCGACGACGCCCGAGCTTCGGCCTCCGCTCCGGCTCGTCGCCGACGCCTCTTCTGGCGACCCTAGCCTCCCTAGTTGGTCCTGCCAGATCGGCCACTTCGCGAGCTTGCTGTAGCTGCCAACCGCGTGCCTTTTCGCGTTGTGCAGCGTTGTCTAGGTCGCCTCCGCCGAGCCCTCCGCCGCGGGTTTGGTCGCCGGCGACCACCCTCCGGTGGCCATCGACGTGGCCGACCATTAGGGCCTAATCGCCCTCCTTTGAGTCGCTGCCAGAGGGCCCCACGCCTGGTCAAACCCCACTTAGGGGCTGGTCAGCGCGGGATTAGCCCCAGAGAGGCTGACCAGTGGGGCCCCCCTGTCAGGTTTGACCTGAACAGGTCGGCTGACCTGCTGACGTCAGCCTGATGCAATAAAAGGAATTTCCAGTATAAAAATAATTCAGGAAATTGCTAAAATTTGCAAAAATCATAGAAATTAATCTGTAACTCCAATGAAAATAATTTATATATGAAAAAGTATTAGAAAAATTCAAGGATTCTGATTATGCTATTTTCAACTATATTTGAAAAAGTTAGAGAACCCTAAATTGTGAAATAAGGAATAATTCAATTCTTTAATCACTTTATAAATGGAAATTGCAAAAATATCCAAATTTCATTATAAATACAATGATCACACACTGCCCTAGAGGTAAATCAGTACCATAACATGACATTTCATGCATGTTAACATTAGGTTGATCTGAGCATCAGGTCGAATCAATTAAACCGGTATCCGAGAATACCCGTTTGAATTGCTATTCGAATGTGATTCAAATCAACTCTAAACCTAAAACATCTTGGTTATAATAACTTATCACTTTGCATTCTCATGCCATGCTCATGCATCATTTTGATTGCATATGATTGTTATTGAATGTTGCCATTCATTTCGGTAGGCTCCGCACCCCCGGATTCCACCGAATATCCATCTGACGGATATCGTTCCTCCTCTGAGCAACAAGGCAAGCAACCCTTTTGATCATCCCGATAACTCCTATGTTCTTGCTCCTGCACCTATTCATTGCATTAGGATCAAATACTTCAACTGCTTTTGCCACGATAGTTGGACCCACTTCCTTTGCATGACTTAACCTTGTCACAGTAAATAGCCGAACCTTGCAACCTAGCATACCTGGTAGTTGCTTGAGCTATGATGTGCCTTATCCTGCTATGCATGCTATGCTTAGAGTTGTGTATGGTCTGTCATCTGGGAGATGAACAGAAATGTGGAATGTGTTCGGTGAGCAAAGGTCGTGTGTTGAACTTGATTTGGTAAAGGTACCGGTGAAAGGCTGTGTAGGAGTACATGGCGGGTTGTTTCATTGGAACCGTCCTTAGGAACTGAGTTCCGTGTATGTAATCCAAGATTAGATACTACCACATGCTGGGCCCTGAAATATGACCCCGCTCGGCCTATTAATCGCGTAGTACTCGGTCCAGGAGTTGCAAGTAGTTTCTGGTGTTTATAGTAATGCTGGAGGCCGTGCATGGTGCTGACCTGAGAGGTGGACCGTGATGCGGTAGGCAGTGGCACGGTGTACCAAGTGGCACCCGGATGGTGGGCTTGGGAACCCTGCGCACATCATTTGAGGTCGTGGCAGAAACCTCGGCCGGACTTCCGTACGGGTTACTCTCAGATAGGCGATAAACCTGGACTAGGTAGTAGTGTGGTTAACGGTCGTGGCCGACTCCCTCGCTGGGCTTCCGCTTGAAGGTTGCCGAGGTGCATGACGTGCACATGGCGATAAGTGGCGGGAGTGTGTGTGACGAAGTACACCCCTGCAGGGTTATGATCTATTCGAATAGCCGCGTCCGCGGATATGGACTACTTGGAGACATATGTTGTTCATAGATAACTTCAATGGCTACTCATAAAATTGTCAAGATAAGCGTGAGTGTCGTGGACGGAATTTCCATATGGAGACGGAATGATTCCACGATAGTGTAGTGTTGTGGTGTTAGTGGACTCGTGTGCGAGAAATCAAGTTGTCAAAACTAATATCGAAAAACAAGTTGTCTAGCCACGAGACAAATGCTGGCTTTCCGCATGAAACCCCACAACACCTTCTTGATACCTTGCATGAGTAGTTAGTCATCCTAAAGTCTTGCTGAGTACCTTCGTACTCATGTTTGCTTAATAAATGTTGCAGAGGTTGCTAATGACCCTAATGGAGGGTTCTTCGTAGACATCGACGGCGACGAGTAGCTGGTGTCCCAGCTACGCTCTGGCCCTACGTCGGCTCTGTAGTATAGTCAGGCCATGTGCCTTCTAGTTGCTCTGTCTGTACCCAGACAGTTTATAACTCTTCCGCTGGTTTGTATTTGTATGACTGCTATTATGGGTCGAGAGACCCTTAATGTGTAATATTATCTGTGTGGCTCTTCCGAGCCTCTTAAATAAAGCTTGTATGTTTATGGTTATGTTGTGATGCCATCGATGTATCTATACATATCGGTATGCCATGCGTACGTGTGTCTTACTTGATATGTATGGGGTTCGAATACCTAGTCGTGAACTTTAGTAGTACTCCTTACAAGGAAATGCCCCTTTGTGATCCAACGAGCCCTGGTAGTTCGCTACTGCTCCGGACACATTGGTTGACCGGCATGTGTCCTTCTTAGCTGCTGTGTCTGTCCCCTTTGGGGAAATGTCACGCGACGTAATGGAGACCTTGTAGCTGGCTACGACTCGTCTACGTTCGTTGATGACCGACACCTGCTTTGTTGGGTCATGTATGCCTATCCTTGTGCGGAACTGCCACTTTGGTTTATGACTAGACATGTCGACCCGGGTTCTTTGACATTGGATTGCTAGCGACACTATCGCATACGTGAGTCAAAAGACGCAAACGGTCCCGGCTAAGGTAAGGTTGCACCCGTGGAGTTAACCGTGCGTGAGACCACAAAGGGATGCGATGTGTTACAGTCTGGATTCCTATGGCTTAGGATCGGGGTCCCGACAGCTTCGTCATAGTTGATGATTATTCTAGATATACATGGGTGCATATAATCTTATATAAAAATGAAGTGCAGGAAATCTTCAAACGATTTTCTTCAAGGGCCTTGACGAACTTCGGCATCAAGATCAAACATATCAGGAGTGATAATGGAACAAAGTTCAAAAACACTGGTCTTGATGATTATCTTGAAGAACTTGGTATTACTCATGAATTATCTGCTCCTTATACTCCTCAACAGAACAGTGTCGTCGAAAGGAAGAACGGGACTCTGGTTGAGATGGCAAGAACCATGCTTGAAGAATATCAGACTCCTCGTCGCTTTTGGCCTGAAGCAATCAACAAAGCATGCCATATCATCAACAGGGTATATCTTCACAAATTCCTCAAGAAAACCTCATATGAACTCCTCACGGATAAGAAACCCAATGTAAGTTATTTCAAAGTCTTCGGTGCAAAATGTTGGATTAGAGATCCTCACCATAGCTCAAAATTTGCACCTAAGGCACATGAGGGTTTTATTCTTGGTTACGGAAAGAACTTGCACACCTATAGAGTCTTCAACAACTATCACAACAAAGTTGTTGAGACCGTAGATGTGCGGTTTGATGAAACTAATGGCTTGCAAAGAGAGCAATTGCCTTCTGATCCAGATAAGTTGTCTCCTGAGGAAGCAATAAAGCTCAAACCTACTGAAGACATTGTTCCCACTGAGGAAATTGATGGAGAAACCATCCCCATCACTGATGAATATCAAGAAGGTGCTCCTGAGGAAATTGCTCCAGAACCACTTCCTCGGCCCAGACGAAATCCTCAACCAGCTCATCCGAGGATTGCAAATGAAGTAGAACTTGACAAAATCCTCAATGACATCAACGCGCCAGGTCCTCTCACTTGCTAAAAAGCTTCACACTTAGTTAACTTTTGTGGGAATTTCTCTTTTGTATCTATCACAGAACCCTCAAAAGTTGCTAAAGCTTTCCTGGAACCGGAGTGGATCCAAGCTATGCAAGACGAACTTCTTCAATTCAAGCTGAATGACGTATGGGAGCTCGTCAAACGACCAGATCCTCGCAAGCACAACATCATCGGAACCAAGTGGATTTTCTGAAACAAGCAAGATGAGGATGGTCAAGTGGTGAGCAATAAGGCACGACTTGTAGCCCAAGGCTACACCTAGGTTGAAGGAATAGATTTCGATTAAACTTTTGCACCTGTTGCTAGACTTGAACCTATTCGAATACTAGTTGCTGATGCTAATCATCATAACATCATATTATATCAAATGGATGTGAAAAGTGCATTCCTCAATGGTAAGCTTGAGGAAGAAGTATATGTTGCTCAGCCCCCTGGTTTTGAGGATCCAAAGAATCCAGACAAAGTCTTCAGACTCAAAAAGGCGCTCTATGGTCTCAAGCAAGCCCCTCGGGCATGGTATGATACATTGAAGGAAATCCTCATGAAGAAAGGCTTCAAACCTAGTTCACTCGATCCAACTCTTTCCACTAAATCCTATGATAATGAGCTATTTGTGTGCCAGATATATGTCGATGATATTATATTTGGTTGTAGTGACAAAAGATACAGTGATGAATTTGCCTACATGATGAGTGAAGAATATCAGATGTCCATGATGGGGGAGCTGAAATTCTTCTTAGGTCTTCAAATTCGTCAAGAAAGCAATGGAATCTTCATATCACAGGAGAAATACCTCAAGGATGTTCTGAGGAAATTCGACATGCCCGAATGCAAAGGTGCCAAGACTCCAATGCCTACCAACGGCCACCTCGGCACTGATGAAAATGGTAAAGATTTCGATCAGCAGGTATAACGTTCTTTGATTGGCTCCTTATTGTATCTATGTGCATCTAGGCCAGATATAATGCTTAGTGTTTGCATGTGTGCACGTTTTCAAGCAAAACCGAAGGAATCACACCATAAGGTTGTGAAACATATTCTTCGATACTTAGCTCACACACCAACACTAGGATTATGGTATCCCAAGGCCTCCAATCTTCATCTGGTAGGGTATTCTGATTCTGACTATGCTGGTGACCGCGTGGATCGCAAGTCAACTTCTGGCACATGCCATTTCCTTGGAAGATCACTAGTTTGCTGGTCCTCAAAGAAGCAGAACTGTGTATCACTCTCCACTGCCGAAGCTGAGTACATTGCTGCTGGTTCTTGCTGTGCTCAATTGCTATGGATGAAGCAAACCCTCAAGGACTACGCCATCAACATGAAGAATGTGCCTCTCTACTGTGAAAATGAGAGTGCTATCAAGATTGCATACAACCCAGTACAGCACTCGAAGACTAAGCACATCCAGATTCGTCATCATTTTCTTCGGGACCATGTCCTCAAGGGCAATATCCTCATCGACCATGTGAAGACTGATGATCAACTGGCAGATATCTTCACTAAGCCCTTGGATGAGAAAAGGTTTTGCAAGTTGCGGTGTGAGCTAAACATCTTAGAGTCTTCAAATGTTTTGTAAAAACATGCACACATCCTAACACTTATGCAAAGTTGATGACTTAGATGTGCAACACATGATGAAACGATTTTCTTCAACTGATGAAGAAAGTCACTCTGAATGTGAATAAATTAACGAAGAAATTGATTCTCAGGGCCCTACGACAATTGTACGCGGCGTGTGTAATCAACATTCTTATATGGTGGGTAACGCCACCGCCCAATGTGAAATTCCTCAAGTTGATTTTCTTCAAATGATCAATTTCCTCACAATGCATTTTTGTTCAAAACAGATGTTCTTCATTGTGATGATCTATTACAAAATCTTCAAAAACACTTGATGACTTTCATTTGCCTAGGTAGTCTGTGATTTCTAGTCCTCAACAGCATTCACTTATTGCTATTTCTTCAAGTTGATGTTTCTGCTAAGTGAATGTGATCGGACCCTACTTTCCCTCTATTCTATACTTATCCAGTCTATTCAATTCTTCATATGCGTTCTACTTGAAACTTTGTTCAAAATCCTCACTGCATCCTTGTCAGCTGATGATTTTGTAACGAAAATCCTCAAATCTTCAAAAATTGTTTTCTTTAAAGGCACAGTAACTGAACCCCCACTTCCCACGATCAAATAACCACGATCTCCACTATCTCCACCGCATCGTACGGGAGCTACACGTGTCATGTGGAGATGTAGAGGCAGGGGCTATTTGGTCCGAAACTTTCGCGCCAAACAGTAACTTTCGGGCTATAAATATGTCCTTATCCCCCTCGGTATCCTCTTCTTCGCCTCATCGCTCTCCTGCCATCGCACACTCCACCGAACCCTAGGGCCACCGCTGGTAGTCTTGTCGCCGTAAGGACGAGCTTCACTGCCTCGACCTTTTCGTCGCCAGGATCACGCCGGAGTCGGACCATCTACGTCCGCCGCCGCCGTAGACGTCCTCTGCCGCCAAGTTAGGGTACATTGGACACTCGACCGAAGAGCCTCTCCAACACTAGTTTCTGTGTTCTTCGTTCGCACCTTCCAGGGTAAATATATCCCATTTTTACAGCAGATTAGATCTGAAATTTTACCTCTTCTATGTGAAATCTGTTTTTCCTCAAGATACGATGCGCACATGATTCCTCAAACACTACCAATCACCGCAATCATTGATGAACTAGCTAAGCATCTAATATTTTCTCGAGATTCCTCAATTGTGCGAATTTTCGGATCTGTACAACTCTGGAACCCAAGAATAGTATGCTTAGGCAAATTCCTCAACCACTGGTTATATTCCTCAAACTGTCAAACTTTTTCATTTTCTTCAAATATGAGAACGCATATGACCTCTCCAAATTCCTCGCAACTATACTCTTTTCACAGGTACACACATGTCAGCTGATGAATCTCTCGGTTCTCATCACATTAACTCATTTGCAGCGTTTCTGGAAGAAACTCTTCAAGGCTCATCAGAATCCTCAAGAGTTCAAAATCATCAGCAAAGTCCTCAACTGAAGAAAATGGAGGAAGAGAGAAAACAGAAGGGAGGAAAGGAACTGGAGCAGAACACAGCTGTTGATATCCCTGAGGACATATACTTGGACTATTGTACGCCTGATGAAGAACATGAGATAATGGCCTAGAGAAAGATAAGGCTGCAGAAGATTGAACGCAGATGGGCGAAGGAATGGAAGGAGTACAGATTTGTGACTCCAAAATATGCGAAGAAATTCGCTTTGAAGCCTCCTGACAGAAGGGCCCCACTTGAGGATCATCAAGTAGCACATCCCTCAAGTCTTATGACAATTGATGACTACCCAGATGAGAAAGAAAAGCATCTGGCCAAGCTCAAGAAGCAAGCAGAAGCTGCAGTTAGGAAATTTAATGAATCCTCAACTGCTGCCTCCGGTGCTGCTAATTCCTCAGCGGCAGAAACCTCAGGCTCAGAAATTCCTCACATGCAATCTGTGCCAACAAAGCAAAGGGCTCCAAAGCCTCAAGAGAAGTCTGTTCAGGCTTCTGTCACAAAACCCTCAGCTCCAAAACCCTCAGCTCCAAAACCTTCAGTTCCAAAACCTTCAACACCAAAACCATCAGCGCCAAAACCCTCAGCACCAATCTCCTCTGCACCAAAATCCTGAGTTCCACCTCCAAAGCCTCAAGAAAAACTAGTACAAAAGCATGTCGTGAAGCCTACGACCGCCAGCTCCAGCTCCTCACTCCCAGCTACAACTAGCTCGGAGACAAAGTCTTCAACACCACTTGTGAAGACTTTGGCAACTACTGAACGTGCACCTCTGCCCAGCCCCAGCAAAATCATCGCAGTCCCGTCTGCATCAGAAGGAAGTGATGAATATGATGATGAAACCCTGCAAGCCATCATCAAAAACAAGCAAGAAAGGGTAGCACAAGCATCAGGCAATGCTATTACTATGGCCATGGACCCCAAGGTCCTCCTCGACTACATCAATATATGGTATGAGGACCCAAACACACCCATTGATGATTTGAAACTTCCTCCTGGCATCAGCCACATGGTGGCCACCTTCATAAATGAAGCCAAGTGGAAGGAACAGCAGGCCAGGTAGGCAAAGGTTGCAAAGGCCAAAAAGGAGAAATTCCTCAGGCAGAATCTCCTCAAGCTGACTCCTGATGCACTGGTGTCCACTCAGGCAGAGCTGCAAGTACTGACAGATAAGTATGACAAGATGTCAGATCGCAAAAGCATCAAGCGCAATTTCATCAAGCTAGCCACTAGTGATGTTGATGACTACAACAAGAGAAAAGCAACACCAGCACCAACTCCTCAGCCCCTGGTTGAGCAGCCAGCAGATGCATCTCCTGATGAGGAGGAAACTCCTCAAGCTGAGGTAGAACACCAAGAGCGCCGTGCTGATGAACCGGCCATTGAAGAAATCATCACGGAGACTGCAACTGATGAAATTGCAACCACTGAGGAGACTGCTCCTGATCCAGCTGCTTCATCAAAGCAGGCTGATGACTCTGTTCCAGCTGGTTCCTCACTACCAGCTGAAGAATCTGCAGAAAGAACACCTTCACCAAAAGCTTCAAAGGTGAAGAAGATAATCCCGTCTGCATCAAACCCGACCAAGACAAGGGCTGCTGAAAAGGAAGCAAAGAAGAGAAAAGCCTCCTCAGCAGTAGAAAAGATAGAGGCAAATCGCCTCAAAGAAACTGAAGAAACTGCTCCTCTGGATCCAGTACCTCTAAATGTCGCCCCCTCATATGAGATGGTCGTCATTGATGACCCAGCTACAAGGGCTGAGGAGGAAATGAAGGATGTCGCCTCTGAGGAACACACTGATGAGGAAATCTAGATTGATGACAGTCCTCAACCCTCATTCCTCAGATAGAGACCGCTCAAGCATCAGCTGTAGCAGCTGATGAGTCTCCTTCTGCCACAAAGCCAGCTGAAGAAAAACAAGATGAGGAAAATGTACATTCTGAGAAGACTCGTCAAGCCGAGAAAGAAGCAGAAATTCCACAGCCTGATGCTCAGCCAGAACAAGCATCATCTCCCCAGCAAGAAGTACCAGCTGATGAAATTCCTCAACCTGAGGAAAATGCTGAAGAAAATGTTCCCGCCCAAGACAATGAATTCATTGTTCTCAACCCAGAGACTGCCATGGTTGTCTCCCCTCCCATTCCTCAGCAGAATCTTAAGCCAGTTCAGCGCCAGCCGTTCTCCAAGCGTCCAAAGTTTTAGAAAGAAGATTTCTTTGAAGAACGCATGTATTTCATCGGAGAGAATCCTTATGACAAGCCTCAAATGAGGCATCTGAAGTTTTGGACAAGGAATCAGATGAACTACTATTTCTCAGTGCTTTGTGGCCTCAACAAGATATTCCAGCACAGGCACATTCCTCATGTTGAGCTTGAAGCAATACCCTGCCTGGAACCAGTCCTCAGTGTACTCCACGATGCAGGTTTGCTCCCTATGTGCTCAGACATATCAGACTGGAATAGTGAGCTTATTCTTCAGTTCTATGCAACTCTGCACATCTCTGGCAACGCTGATGACATCAACACTTGGGTGTTCGACTGGATGTCCCAAAATACTCACTACAAAGCTCCCGCTTCTGAACTCCTCAGAGAACTGCCCGTACCAATTCCCTCAGATGGGGCAGTGAAGCTTTATGGTGAGTGTGAGCTGCCAAATGGAATGATGGAAGTCCTCATGAAGCCTTTGGCTGCAGGAAAACCCTCAAGAACCACATTCCTCGTCCATGAGCTCAAATACACACCCCGGTCTGTCTACAGAATTCTCTGTAGTGTGCTCACGCCAATCAAAGGCCATGACGATGAAGAGGATGTTGTAGGCCTCATGAAGAATATCCTTTTCAACATCATTCACGGTATTCCTCTCAATATTCATGATTTCTTCTTCAGGACTTTGGCTGACAATGCCATGTGCCCCTATGATCACAAGATTTATGCGCCATGGATCATGAGATTCATCAGGACAAGGACAGGCATCAACTTTCATGCTGATTGTCAAAACCATGTTGGGTATATGCCTCCTATCCAGGTCAACAAGAAGACTTTTGAGCCCATTGAAAGAAAAGGAAAATCTGCGATTGAAGAAGGCAGCAGGCCCCTTGATGGCCAGTTCAGAGAGCCAGAAGCATATTCCTCATGGGATGATACTGAGACTCGTCCAGCAAGCCCAGTTCCTCCTCGCGTGCTAAATACCAGAGAGCTCCTCCTCAGTCTTAACCAGAAGGTGGATCGCAACCACAAATGGGTCGAACGCCAGTTTGGTGCCATTGTGAAAACCCTCACTGAAACTCAGAACTTTGTGAAGCTTAATCATCACTATCTGCATGAGGTTTTCGATCGCACCTGGGCTACACTTGCACATCTGAAGACCCAGACTGAGCTTGAAGAAATGAACTTTGAGCAGGACTTTGACTGGTCGTGGCCTCCCAAGAGGAAGTTCAGGCCCATTCCAGTGCCAGACCTTGAAGACAGCTCCTTTTCTTCATTCCGCACTGCTGAATCTGATGAGGAACAACCCGACACAGCAACCGGCCCAAGGAAGAAGACTACCCCCAAGAAGCGTCACGGCTCTTCATCAACCGCCAAGAACTGAAGTCTTCACGGGCATTAGTCCTCAGTTTGTCCCTTTTTGTCACTTGATGACAAAGGGGGAGACACTCGAGAGTTAGTCTTCAAGCGGAATATTTTTGGGGCTTACGAACTATATTTAAGTTACAAACTCTTGGCTCTTCTGAAGTTTTTATGTAATGAGTTGTAACTTAAGCCCGATGGTACTCTGACGCTTTTGAACGTTTTTATTCGCATGCTTATTCCTCAAAGTTTTAATGCACGCATGCTGGAATTCGTCAGATACCATTTGCCATCATGCATCTTCATTTTCTTCATATGATATGTTATATGTATGCATGATTTACAAGACTCAGGGGGAGATCTCCATGATATAAATCATCAATGTGCATCTACTATAAAAGCAAAATCCTCAAGGTATGCACATCTTCAGGGGGAGTCTCTCTGAATCTTGTTTTCAAATTCCTCAAATGAGTATTTACACTTCATATTTTTGATCCCTGTTGAAGACTTAACCTAATTGTCATCAACCACCAAAAAGGGGGAGATTGTAAGTGCATCTAGTGCCCCTTAGTGATTTTGGTGGTTTGAAGACTTATAGGTTAAGTATCTAATGTGTTTATAAGTTTACACAAGATCTATAAGTCATTGAGGAGTTTGAGATATTTGAAGAATATCGACCCCTAAAAATGTATCTCTTCGGTTGAAGAAATTGGTCTGAAGCTGAAGAAATTAATCACGAGGAATCTGCGATGAAATTGATATTCCTCATGAAGATACTGATATTGAGAAGTCCGGTGGTTCCTGAAGAAAATCATTCTGAAGAATTTGAAGCATGAAGATTTACACTTTCTGTTTTCCTTTCTTCGCATTTGAGTAATAGGAACACCGTACTGTTAAAGGGGGTCAAAGTAACACTATGGAATGGATTTCCTCATGATGCTCAACCCAAGCCTAATCCTACCAAAAGCCTCAAGTGAGGAATATGAGTGACATGAGGACTCTCACAGTTGAGGGTCTCGACCGTTTCGATAACCACGCCAAGTCACTGGTCTTATCCACTCCAACGGTCATATTATTTAAGGGCATTAGTGTCAAATCATGTCGGGATGCTCCCAGGCTATAAATAGACACCCCCACAACCATAGCTGCTTGGATGCTCCATTAGAAACTCACACTTGTCATAAGAGCAACCCAAATTCCTCAGAGCCTTCGAGAGTAATTCATAAGTGAGGAAATACACCACCCACCGAAACCACAAACCAAACCTAGTGATTGAGCATCACTGAAGAAGTTGTTCCTGTGTGGGACTGAAGCCTTTTACCTTTGAGGATTGTGCATCCTCCAGACGGTTAGGCGTCATGGTCTAGAGCAACCCAGCAGTCAATTGTGTATCGCCGGGTGACCTAGTTTGTGAGGGTTTGGAAGTCTGCCCTGAACACTTACCACGAGTGTTGGGCGAGGACTGTGTGTCCTTAGCTCAAGGAGAATACGGTAGGGACTGTGTGTCCCGGGACTGGGTGCCTTTGGTTTCAATACCAAGCCGCTCCAAACCAGATGTACAACTGTCACAGCAGTTGGAACTGGGTCATCAACGACTGTCTTCTCTGAGAATCGGGTTCTAATTCCTCAACTCTTTACTTTCTCTGTATTATGTGTTGATGACTTTCACTGTGACTATTTGAAGAATTTGTTGAAGACTTTCTCTGAATTTCCTCAACCCCAAATTCTTCACAATAGTTAATCATCATCTGTATACTGCGTGCCTGCTTACTGTGCAATCTGTTTTCACATTCTTCACTCTGAAATACTGCTCGTGTGAACGTTTGCTCGCCTGATCCTTTACAGTTTCCGCTGTAAGTTAGTCATCAGTGAGGAATTTCCTCAAAAGGAATTTCCTCAGTGATGAAATTCTAAAAATCTCCTATTCACCCTCCCTTCTAGTCGATATAACGCACTTTCAGGCGGCCTTGTCGTCGCCCATCATCGGGGGTTCCTGGCGGTGGTGGGGAGAGGCAGGGAGCGGCCGGGGAGGGCGTGGTACAAGGCGGACGGTTGCGCAGCGGCGAGGGGGGAGCAGGGGGTTCGGTCTGTGGTGGCTGGAGGGAGGCAGCCGGAGGGCCTGCCGGCGGCGGCAGGTGTTGTGGAAGGCACCGGGCGCCTGGGGCTCGCGCGAGGGAGTTTCCCCGGATGGGATTGGGAGGATCCACGAGGGGAGGGGAGGGGAGACGAGATGCTCTTTTTTTCACTTCTGGTTATCAATGGCGCACCACCTAACAATGCGCCATTGGTAACCAGGGTTAGTAATGGCACACCTGGTAAGAATGCGCCATTAGTAGTTCCGAAAAAAACTGAAAAAAATTGTTATTACTAGCGCACCGTGGATGTGGTGCGCCATTACTAGTGTGGGGCCAGGACAAAGATAGTAATGGCGCACCACACACAAGGTGCGCCATTAGTAATATGGACAATAATGGCGCACCTGTATCTGGTGCACCACTGCTATATAGCAGTGGCGCACCACATACATGGCACGCCATTAATGTCCATATTAGCTATAACCCTTTTTCTAGTAGTGTGTCGACCTACGAGGTTTGTAGTAACTTGATCCGAAGCTTAATTATCACCATCATCAGTTTCCACTTCAATTGGTGTAGGCGCCACAGGAACATCTTCCTGCGCCCTGCTACACACTGGTTGAAGTGACGGTTCACTAACCTCATCAAGTTCCACCACCCTCCCACTCAATTCTTTCGAGAGAAACCTTTCCTCGAGAAAGGACCCGTTTCTAGAAACAAATACTTTGCTTCCGGATCAGAGATAGGAGATGTATCCAACTGTTTTGGATATTCTATGAAGATGCATTTATCCGCTTTGGCTTCGAGCTTATCATACTGAAACTTTTTCACATAAGCATCGCAGCCCCAAACTTTTAAGAAACGACAGCTTAGGTTTCTGCAAACCATAGTCTATATTGTGTCATCTCAACGGAATTACGCGGTGCCCTATTTAAAGTGAATGCGGTTGTCTCTAATGCATAACCCATAAACGATAGTGGTAATTCGATAAGAGACATCATAGTATGCACCATATCAAATAGCGCGCGGCTATGACGTTCGGACACACCATCACACTATGATGTTCCAGGTGGCATGAATTGCGAAACAATTTCCTCATTGTCTCAACTGTTTACCAAAACTCGCAACTCAGATATTCATCTCTATGATCATATCATAGACAGTTATATCCTCTTGTCACGATGATCTTCACTCTAAAATAGCTTTGAACTTTTCAACATTTCAGTCTTGTGATTCATCAAGTAAATACTCCTGTATCTACTCAAATCGTCAGTGAAGTAAGAACATAACGATATCCACTGCGTGCCTCAACTCTCATTTGACTGCATACATAAAAATGTATTACTTCCAACAAGTTACTTTCTTGTTTCATGTGGTATGATTTGCATGTCTCAAGTGATTCAAAATCAAGTGAGTCCAAACGATCCATCTGCATGGAGTTTCTTCATGCGTTTATACCAATAGGTATGGTTTGCATGTCTCAAACGTTTAAAAATGAGTTCGTACAAAGATCCAACACTATGGAGCTCCTTCATGGACTCTATACCGGCATGACTCAAGTGGCAGTGCCACAAGTAAGTGGTACAATCATTACTACTTTGTATCTTTTGGCACCAATATTATGAACATGTGTAACACTACGATCGAGATTCAATAAACCATTGAAGGTAATTATTCAAGCAAATATAATAACCATTATTCTCTTTAGATGAATAATAGTATTGCAATAAACACGATCCAATCATATTCATGCTCAACGCAAACACCAAATAACAATTATTTAGGTTTAACACCAATCCCGATGGTAGAGGGAGCGTGCGATGTTTGATCACATCAACCTTGGAAACACTTCCAACACTTATCGTCACCTCACCTTTTAGCTAGTATCCATTTATTCTGTAGCTTTTATTTCGAGTTACTAATCACTTAACAATCAAACCGGTATCATGTATATCATTTATACTTCTGTTGACTTTGTCAGCATTCTCATCTACCAAGTATCTAGGGTAGCTCCGCCTCAGTGACCGTTCCCCTCTTAACAGAAGCACTTAGTCTCGGGTTTGGGTTCAATCTTAGGTTTCTTCATTAGAGCAGCAACTAGTTTGCCGTTTCATGAAGTATCCCTTCTAGTCCTTGCCCTTCTTGAAACTAGTGGTTTTACTAACCATCAACAATTGATGCTCCTTTTTGATTTCTACTTTCGCAGTGTTAAACATTGCGAATTGCTCAAGGATCATCATATCTATCCTTGATATGTTATAGTTCATCATGAAGCTCTAGCAGCTTAGTGGCAGTAACTTTGGAGAACCTTTACTATCTCATCTGGAAGATTAACTCCCACTTGATTCAAGCGATTGTTGTACTCAAACAATCTGAGAACATGCTCAAAGGTTGAGCTTTTCTCCTTTACTTTGTAGACAAAGAATCTTGTGGAAGTCTCATACCTCTCAACAAGGGCACGAGCATGAAATCTCAATTTCATCTCTTAGAACATCTCTTATGTTCCGTGATGTTTCAAAACGTCTTTGGCGCCTTGCTTCCAAGCCATTAAGTATTACGAGCTGAACTATCACATAGTCATCAAAAACGTGTATGTCAGATGTTCGCAACATCCACACACAACGCTCGAGGTGTAGCACACCGAGTGGTGCATTAAGGACATAAGCCTTCTGCGCAGCAATGAGGACAATCCTCAGTTTTACAAACTCAGTCCGTAAAGTTGCTACTATCATCTTTCAACTAAATTTTCTCTAGGAACATATAAAAAACAGTAGAGCTATAGCGCAAGCTACATCATAATTTGCAAAGACCGTGTGACTATGTTCATGATAATTAGAGTTTAACTAATCAAATTACTGATAAACTCCCACTCAAAAAGTTCATCTCTCTAGTTATTTGAATGGTAGATGATCCAAATTCACTAACTCAAGTCAAATCATCACGTGAGTTGAGAATAGTTTAGTGGTAAGCATATCTATGCTAATCATGTCAACTATATGAATCTTGCTCGACCTTTCGATCTCATGTGTCCCGAGACCATGTCTGTACATGCTAGGCTCATCAAGCTTAACCCGAGTGTTCCGTGTGTGCAATTGTTTTGCACCCGTTGTATGTGAACATTGAGTCCATCACACCCGATGATCACGTGGTGTCTCGAAACGACGAATTGTCGCAACGACACAGTCGGGGAGAACACAATATCGTCTTGAAATTTTAGTGAGAGATCACCTCCTAATGTTACCGTCGTTCTAAGCAAAATAAGGTGCATAAAAGGATTAACATCACATGCAATTCATAAGTAACATGATATGGCCATCATCTTGTGCTTCTTGATCTCCATCACCAAAGCACCAACACGATCTTCCTATCACCGGCGCCACACCATGATCTCCATCATCATGATCTCCATCAATGTGTCGCCATCGAAGTTGTCGTGTTATCTATGCTATTACTACTAAAGCTACGTCCTAGCAATATAGTAAACGCATCTGCAAACACAAACGTTAGTTTAAAGACAACCCTATGGCTCCTGTCGGTTGCCGTACCATCGACGTGCAAGTCGATATTAACTATTACAACATGATCATCTCATACATCCAATATATCACATCACGTCATTGGCCATATCATATCACAAGCATACCCTGCAAAAACATGTTAGACATCCTCTAATTTGGTGTTGCATGTTTTACGTGGCTGCTATGGGTATCTAGTATGATCGCATCTTACTTACGCAAAAATCACAACGGAGATGTGCAAATTGCTATTTAACCTTCCAAGGACCGCCTCGGTCAAAACCAATTCAACTAAAGTTGAAGAAACCGACACCCGCCAGTCATCTTTATGCAACGAGGTTGCATGTCAATCGATGAAACCAGTCTTTCGTAAGCGTATGAATAATGTCGGTCCGGGCCGCTTCAATCCAACAATACCACAGAATCGAGAAAAGACTAAGGAGGGCAGCAAATCGAACATCACCGTCCACAAAACCCTTTGTGTTCTACTCGAGATAACATCTACGCATGAACCTAGCTCATGATTTCACTGTTGGTGAACGTAGCATGGGAAACAAAAAAAATCCTACGCACACGAAGACCTATCATGGTGATGTCCATCTACGAGAGGAGATTTGGATCTACGTACCTTTGTAGATCACACAGCAGGAAGCGCTAAGAAACGCGGTTGATGTAGTGGATCGTCCTCACATCCCTCGATCCGCCCCACGAACCGTCCCGCGATCCATCCCACAATCCGTTCTGATCTAGTGTCGAACGGATGGCACCTCCGCGTATAGCACACGTACAGCTCGACGATGATCTCGGCCTTTTTGATCTAGCAAGCAAGACGGATAAGTAGATGAGTTCTCCGGCAGTGTAACGACGCTTCAGTGGTGGTGACGATCTACTCCTGCAGGGCTCCGCCCGAGCTCCACAGAAATACGAACTAGAGGAAGAAGTATGGTGTCTAGATCTAAGTTGCACGTGGCAAAAGTTGTCTCAAATCAGCCCTAAATCACCACTATATATATGGGGACGGGGAGGAGGCTTGCCTTGAGGGCCAAGCCCTCAAGGTTGCGCCGTCCAAGGGAGAGGAGGAGTCCTACTCCAATCCTACTCCAATTAGGATTGGAAAGTGGAGTCCTTCTCTTCCTTCCCACCTCTCTTTTTTTTCTTTGGTTTTCTTTCCTTGGCGCCAAGGCCCTCTTGGGCTGTCGAACCCACTAAGGGCTAGTGCGCCACCCCTAGGGCCATTGGGCTTCCCCCAGGTGGGTTGCCCCCCTCCCGGCGAACTTCCGGAACCCATTTGTCACTCCTGATACATTCCCGGTAATGCCTGAAACCTTCTGGTAATCAAATGAAACCATCCTGTATATAAATCTTCATTTCCGGACCATTTCGGAAACCCTTGTGACGTCCGTGATCTCATCCGGGACTCCGGACAACATTTGGTAACCACACATATAACTCAACTATACTAAAACATCATCGAACCTTAATTGTGCAGACCCTGCGGGTTCGAGAACTATGTAGACATGCCCCAAGGTACTCCTCGGTCAATATCCAATAGCGGGACCTCAATGCCCATATGGGATCCTACATATTCTCCGAAGATCTTATCGGTTGAACTTCAGTGTCAAGGATTCATATAATCTTGTATGTCATTCTCTTTGTCCTTCGGTATGTTACTTGCCCGAGATTCGATCGTCGGTATCCGCATACCTATTTCAATCTCGTTACCGGCAAGTCTCTTTACTCGTTCCGTAATACAAGATCCCGTGACTTACACTTAGTCACATTGCTTGCAAGGCTTGTGTGTGATGTTGTATTACCGAGTGGGCCCCGAGATACCTCTCCGTCACACGGAGTGACAAATCCCAGTCTTCATCCATACTAACTCAACGGACACCTTCGGAGATACCTGTGGATCACCTTTATAGTCACACAGTTACGTTGTGACGTTTGATGCACACAAGGTATTCCTCCAGTGCTAGTGAGTTATATGATCTCATGGTCATAGGAACAAATACTTGACACGCAGAAAACAATAGCAATAAAACGACACGGTCAATATGCTACGTTCATAGTTTGGGTCTTGTCCATCACATGATTCTCCTAATGATGTGATCCCGTTATCAAGTGACAACACTTGTCTATGGTTAGGAAACCTTGACCATCTTTGATCAACGAGCTAGTCAACTAGAGGCTTACTAGGGACAGTGTTTTGTCTATGTATCCACACATGTATCTATGTTTTCATTCAATACAATTATAGCATGGATAATAAACGATTATCATGAACAAAGAAATATAATAATAACTAATTTATTATTGCCTCTAGGGCATATTTCCAACACCCTTTTCCATGAATTTCTTCATCTTGCGTGCAGTACTCAGCATATATCTCCTCTGGAATTTCAAAAGCAGAGTTTTGTTCCAGTTTCTTGATACCCTTCTGTTTTTTGTCTTCCTCCATTTTCTTTAGTTGTAGTTTTTGCTGAGGAATTTGTATTCTTGAGGAATCTGAGGACACAGGTAATGTTTCTTCAAGTAATGCTGCAAATGAGTTAAGTTGATGAGAACCTAGTGATTCATCAGCTGACATTTTGTACCTGTGAACATAGTATAGGTGCGAAGAATTTGGAGAGGTCATATGCGTTCTCAGATTTGAGGAAATTGAAAAATTACTTAAGTTGAGTAATTTGACCAGTGTGTTGAGCAATTTGACTAAGCATTGTGATCTTGGGTTCCATAGTTGTGCCGATTCAAAAGTTTACACAATTGAGGAATGTCGTGAGGAATTTTGGGGCTTAGTAAAATTCATCAAGTGTTCTAGACATGGGTGTGCACAGCTGAGAGATTTTCTGAGGAAAAACTAATTTCACAGATCTAAAGAGAATAAATGGATCAAACAGGGATAGTAAAATAGGATTTTAATTACCCTGTATGAAGAACACGATGAATAGGGGAGACAAAAACATAAGTTCTTCGGTTCAGATCTTCAGTGCCCTAACTTGGCGACTTAAGATAACTAGGCAACACGATGAATGGAGGATGATCTACAGTCGGTGTGAGTCCAGTGACGGTGAGGTCGAGGCAGTGAAGTTGTTCCTCACATGTGACGAGGATGCTAGCAGCAGCACTAGGTTTTGAGATCGAGCGGAGGACTCGAGAGGAAAAGAGGAGTTTTTCATTGAAGGGGGTAAGGGGTTATTTATAGCTCGGGTGAAACGGTGTGAAGCGAAAACTTCGGACAAAACTGCACTTGCCCTTTCATCTCTGCATGACACGTGCTACCCACGATTGAAGCAGTGAAGATCGTGGTTATCCTATCGTGAGTAGTGGTTGCGGTTACTGTGGTAACATTAAAATTAACTTTTGAATTTTGAGGATTTTGTTGCAAAGTCCTTAGCTGACAAGAACCCAGTGAGGATTTTGAACAAGTGTCAAACAGAACGCATATGAAGAATTGAGAATAGACTGGGTTGAGCTTAGCATAGATGGGAGACGGTCCCGATCACATTCACTTAGAAGAAATACCAAATTGAAGACTTGGCAATAAGTGAATGTTGTTGAGGACATTGAAAGCTCAATATCTAATATATATAGTCAATGAAGATCAACACAGAAAGTTTTTGAAGAATTTGAAAATTTTGAAGACTTCGAAAATTTTGAGGAATTTGTGAAAAAGTCTCAGACTGAAGAATGTCAACTTCGAAGAATTTCCAGCTTGAAGAATTTCAAAGTTTGCTGGTGGCGTGACCCATCGTATAAGAATGATGATTTCACGCGCCGCGTACAATTGTCGTAGGGCCTCGAGAACCAAATTCTTCATTAATTTCTTCAGACTTAGAGTGATATTCTTCATTGATTGAAGAAAACTGTTACTTCCTGTGTTGCACATCTAAGTCATCAAATTTGCATAAGTGTTAGGATGTGTGCATGTTAACAAAACATTTGAAGACTCTAGGATATTTAGCTCATACTACAACTTGCAAAACCTTCTCTCATCCAAGGGCTTTGTGAAGATATCTGCTAGCTGGCCATCAGTCTTCACATGGTCTATGATGATATTGCCCTTGAGTTCATGATCACGAAGAAAATGACGAGGAACCTGGATGTGCTTGGTCTTTGAGTGTAGTAGAGGGTTGTAGGCGATCTTGCTTGCACTCTCATTATCGTAGTAGAGGGGTACATTCTTCATGTTGACGTTGCAATATATGAGGGTTTGCTTCACCCATAGTACTTGAGCACAGCAAGATCTAGCAGCAATGTATTCAGCTTCAGAAGTGGAGAGTGATATGCAGTTCTGCTTCTTTGAGGACCAACAGCCTAAGGATCGTCCAATGAAATGACATGTGCGTGATGTTGACTTGCGATGCACACGGTCACTAGCATAATTATAATCAGAATATCCAACGAGGTGAAGATTTGAGCCCTTGGGGTACCATAATCCTAGTAATGGTGTGTGAGCTAGATATCGAAGAATATGTTTCACAGCCTTATGGTGTGATTCCTTTGCATTCATGCATGCCGAATTTCTTCGGAACATCCTTGAGGTATTTCTCCTGAGAAATGAAGATGTCATTGCATTGTTGACGAATTTGCAGACCTAAGAAGAATTTCAGCTCCCCATCATGGACATTTGATATTCTTCACCCATCATGTAGGCAAATACATCACTGTAACGTTTGTCAGTACAACCAAAGGTAATGTCGTCGACATATATTTTTCACACGAATAGTTCATTGTCATAGGATTTTGTGAAAATAGTAGGATCAAGTGAACCGGGTTTGAAGCCTTTCTTCATGAGGAATTCCTTTAGTGTATCATACCATGCCCTGAAAGTGCGTTATATCGACTAGAGAGGGGTGAATAGGCGATTTTTAGAATTTCATCGCTGAGGAAACTCCTCAATGATGAATAACGTGCAACGGAAATAGCACGCAGACGTAGGTGCAAAGATTACAATAGCAGTTTACTTGATGAATATTATGAGAATCGGTTTGCACAGTATGCACGCACAGAATAAGCGGGTGAAGATTAACTGGTATGAAGAATTTGAGGTTGAGGAAATTCAGTGAAAGTCTTCAGCAAATTCTTCAAACAGTGACAATGAGAGTCTTCAACATACAATATTGAGGAACTGAAAGAGTTGAAGAAATAGAAGCCGTATCAGGATGAAGACAGTGGTTGATGACCCAGTTCCAACTGCTGTGACAGTCGTATGTTTGGTTTGGAGCGTGTAGCGACCCGACTCAAGACGAGTCAAGCCTCTGTCTTTCTGTGCCATCCCTGGATCAGTATGCTGGCACACACAGTACATCAATGTATATATCAAAGTGCAATCACATGTAAACTAGCGTAAAACTGATATATACCTTAATTATCTCAACGGAAGCGCTCAAGGGAGTGGAGTCCCAATAAACACCAACGGCAAGTTGAGTGTAGACCGTAACCCTGAATCGTACTCTTACTCGTCGAAGAAAAATATCTGCAACATAAGACGTTGCAGCCGTGTAGGTCAGCATATTGAATATGCCGGCAAGTCACATAAGAGAGGGGTAAAATGTCATCTATACTATATGCATATATGGCAGGTGGGGCTATATGTTTTTAGCGTCAAGCAAATTTTCTCCTACATCAAGAGAGGGCTAAAAGCAAAATGTTACTACATTGTTGGTTGTTAACGAGATGGTTCCGCCAACCAGTTCTCGTACCCGAGTTGTCAATAATTACCCTCATCAAATATATATATAATGGTGTTGAGAAATCCAGATAACTTCAGTTCCGTTGGCTCAAGTTGTCCATGACCGTGGACACGGCTAATCGATTAGGTTTGAGTACTCTGCAGAGTTTTGCACACGTTCCCCACAAGATTTGATCGCCTCCGAGTATGTCCTCGCACTTCAGGGTGTTTGAAGACCGGATGATCAAAACATGGTCTTTCAACGGGTCCCTCTGAATCCCTGTCGGTGCCCATCCATTCCTACAGTTCGTCTACATCTGCTAGCACCGCCTGTCCAGAGTCGCCGTGTTGTCCAACCAAGCCAGAGCCCATAATGACTTGTGGCTGTGCAGGTAAGCCTTGGGTCTTGAAAATATCCGTCCGTCTCTTTGAGCCTGGGTGAAGCTTTCCGCAGGATGACATGGCCTCTCCAACATCCCGGGCATCCACTGGGTTCTCCAGGGAGCCGATCAACCGTCCTTCACCCAAAGTTGCATTGCGTCCGAGGTCTTGAAAATCTTGTCTTAACCGGTCTTGATTGTTATATCAACCTCGCATCACTCGTGATATACACTCAACCGAGAACCCGTCTACTCAAGCATAGCATTAAGAAATTGGTCGTCCCGGGCCAAGTATCGGGGTTGTTGTGTGACTACCACATGATACTACAATCTATACTAAAATTTCCATGTACCTAAGGAGCATGCAAGTGGGCATAGGATGGTAGAACTACAATGCATAAAACATAGGTGATAGTATGATCAAAGTGACTTGCCTGTGATGTTGACGAAGAAGAATTTCTCGAGATAATAACTTGATAGACTACTCGTCACTCTCCGATGAAATCTATATAGCAAACATATCATTCACATAAGCACTCATACTAGCAATCATTCCAACAATCAAAACAAAAGAGAGAGCGAATAGGAAAACCGAAAGAAACTTCAAATAAAACTAGAGAGTCTTCTACTACGTCAAACACTAATTAGCTTTTGTCTAACAGAAAAAATAATAACAAGTAACTAAGATATAAGTCTAACTAAGATAAAATAAAGTATTTTTTTTCACAAAACTTTTGGAAGTATTCCCAAACGGGATTTGAAACATGGGGGAACCAATTGCAAGTTACTAAGGAACTAGAATTGATTTCATGAAAACAAATAAAAGTAAAATAAAAACTTGTTGCAAAACTACTTTTTATCTAACAGAAACAAAACATAATATTTCTGAAATAATAAATAAAATATTTCAAAACAAAGCTAGAAAAGGAATTAGCCGAAATCCTAAAAGAGGTGAAACAGAAATTGTTTCACATGAAACAGTGAGCTAAAATACTCAAACAAATCTGAACTTTTTACCACTGATACATAAGATCACTAGTGATCAGTACCAAAAGGAATCAAATTAAAAGCTATTTTTAAACTCCTGGAATAGGCAAAACAAGGTTTAAACTAAATCTGATCTAACTTATATTTGCAAATTTCAAACATAGATAAATTATATGTTTTTAAAAACTACAGGAAATTTGTGAGCTACTGGAAAAAGAAGCACTATCATTGGACTTCGGGATCAAAAGTTGTGGAAAAACAAGATTGGGACTTTCTGTTTTTGTAATATAGACAGAAAAAACTGAAGCTAACTATCTACATATAGGGGGTACACGTGGCATGTTGCTATAGGCTGCGGGGTACGTTTGTTGCAAAGTTTTGAGCAAACGGACGAGGCTAAAAAACTCGCTGGCTAAAAGAATAAGTGAACTAAAAACCGTTGGTTTTCTAAACTAAACCGAAGGGGTAACTAGGGATCTAATCTAGACCATATATCCAAGATCTAACGGTTACAAAAAAAAGAACAGAGAGGGGAGGGAGATTACCTTCGGCTGGGAGATGATCCCATGGCTGGCAATGGTGGCGAGGTGGGGGTGGGGTGCCGGTGGGGAAGGGGGAGGGGCCAGCGGGAGTGGGGAAGGGGGCCGAAGGGTGGGGCTCTCGGCAGGGGGTGGGGAGGCGAGGTGGGGGGGTGGCTGTAGGGGGCGAGGTGGAGGAAAACTGCTGGTTTTTGCTGCTTGCTGTAGGGGCGATGGGGATGGGGAGCAGCAGGGTGGAGGGCGACGGGGTGGCAAGGGGGTGGCGGTGGAGGGGGCCGAGGTGGTGGGGAGAGGTGGCCGAAGCGTGGAGGTGGTGGAGGTGCAGGGGTGGCGAGGTGGAGGAGTTCCAGTGAGTTTTTGGGTGACGACTCCGGCGAGGGGTGCGCGAGCTAGAGGTGAGGAGAGGTAAACTTTTCAACGGGAATGGAACGAGGAGGACGTGGGGCTTCTTATAGAGGCGACGGGAGGCGCTGGGAAGGTATGTGCGTCGCGAATCCCGGAGGTGGGGATCTCCCTCTCCATGGATGGAAGTTTTCCTGTCACGTGAAGAAGAGAGGAGGAAGAAGAAGATCTCCTCGGCCAAATTTGGAAAGTGCTTAATTGGGCCAGCTCCTATTTCCTAATAAAAGTGATCTCCTTCCTATTTTCAAAACTAGGAAACTAAAACTTTAAAAAGGAAATCAAATAAATTTGAAATAAAGAGTTTTTATATACTAAAATTATCAGAAAAATAAAATATAGATGATGGGCATTTTTCCACGGCAAAAATAAAAACTTCAGAAAAAATGTTTTTCCAAAAATCCCTAAAAGCATTATTTCTTTTTGCAAATAACTTTCAAATGATCCTCTAAGTTTGAGGGTTCAAATAACTTTTAAAATGCCCGGGTATTTGAGGGTCATGTTCCTCCGCTCTTTTTTTCTGTTTGACAGAATGTATTTCCCGGCATTTTTTGCACGAAGAAAACGAATGGAAATGCAAAAGAATTCAATGCAAATATATCTGTTCAAATTCTTTGTGGTTGAAGAAGTCATGTCATCTTGTCTCGTTGCTTTTAAAAGATTGAATTTGAATTCACCGGAGAAGGGGAAAGTCATTTTATTCCCTCTCATTCAAAAGTTTCGAAAAGTTTCAAATTTCACACAAGTTTCAGTCACTCAGCAAACAAACAAACAATCAATCTAATAATTATATTAACATTCCAAAATTTATAATTTTGGGATGTTACAGAGCGGCTTGGTATTGAAACCAAAAGGAAACAGAGTCCCGGGACACACAGTCAGTACCGTATTCTCCTTGAGCTAAGGACACACAATACTCGCCCAACACTCGTGGTAAGTCTTCAGGGCAGACTTCCAAACCCTCACAAAACTCGGTCACCCGACGATCCACAATTGACTACTGGATGCTCTAGACCATGACGCCTAACCGTTTGGAGGATGCACAATCCTCAAAGGTAAAAGGCTTCAGTTCCACACAGGAACAAATTCTTCAATGATGCTCAATCACTTGGTTTTTGGTTTATGGTTTGGTGTTTGGGGTATTTCCTCACTTGATGATTTACTCTCGAAGACTCTCTGGAATTTGGGTTGCTCTAAATGACAAGTGTCAGTTTCTCGCGGAGCACCAACCAGCTAGTGGTTGTGGGGGCGGCTATTTATAGCCTGGGAGCATCCTGACATGATTTTACATAAATGCCCTTAACTATTGTGACCGTTGGGTGGATAAGATCGGTGAGCTGGTGCGTGTCGCGGCAACGGTCGGAACTTTCAACTGTGAAAGTCCTCATGTCCCTCATATTACTCACTTTGAGGCTTTGATAGGTTTAGGCTTGGGTTGAGCATCGTGAGGAAATTCATTCCGTAGTATTACCTCGACCCCCTTTAACACTACGGTGTTCCTAAGACTCAAGAGTAAAGAAAATGAAACAAAAAGAGTAAGTCTTCACGCTTCAAAGTCTTCAGGCAGTTTTTCTTGAGGACACACCGAATTGCTCATCTTCAATATCTTCATGAAGAATATCAATTTCATCGCAATTTCTTTGCGATCAAAGTCTTCAAGCTTAGACTAATTTCTTCAGTCGAAGACATACATTTTTAGGGGTCGATATTCATCGTATAACTCAAACTCCTCAGCGACTTATAGAGCCTGTGTACACTTATAAACACATTAGTTACTTAACCTATAAGTCTTCAAACCACCAAAATCACTAAGGGCACTAGATGCACTTATAGTCTCCCCCTTTTTGGTTGTTGATGACAATTAGGTTATGTTTTCAACGGGGATAAAAATATGAAGTGTAAATACTTAGTTTGAGGAATTTGAAATCAAGATATTGAGAGACTCCCCCTGAAGATGTGCATATTTTCAGGAATTTGCTTTTCACAGCAGATGCACATTGATGATTTATATCATGGAGATCACCCCCTGTATCTTGTAAATCATTCATACATTTGACATATAAAATGAGGAATTTGAGAATGTATGATGAGAAATGGTGTCTGACGAATTTCAGCATGCCTGCATTAATATACTTTGAGGAATAAGCATGCGAAGAAAAACATTCAAAAGAGTCAGAGCACCAGCGGGCTTAAGTTAGAAACTCATTACATAAAACACTTTAGAAGAACTAAGAGTTTATAACTTAATAATGTTTATAAGCCCCAAAATAGATCCCGTTTGCAGACTAACTCAGATTTCTTCCCCTTTGTCATCAAGTGATGAAAAGGGACAAAACTGAGGACTAACGCCCCATGAAGAATTTCACTTCTTGGCTGATGAAGAGGCGTGAGGATTCTTGGTGATAGGCTTCTTCCATGGACCAGTTGTAGTGTCTTCAGGTTCTTCATGTGACTCAGCAGTGCGGAATGAAGAAAATGAACTGTCCTGAAGGTGAGGTAATGGAATTGGCTTGAATTTCTTCTTGAGAGGCCACGACCAGTTGAAGTCCTGAGTAAACTCCAATTCCTCAAGTTCCTCTTGAGTCTTCAGATGATCCAAGGTGGCCCAGATACGATCAAACACCTCATGAAGATAATAGTGATTTTTCCTCGCAGCGTTCTGAGTCTCATTGAGGGTTTTCACAATGCCACTGAATTGACGTTTGACCCATTTGTGATTGCGATCGACCTTGTGATGAAGACTGGGGAGTAGACCTTTGTTATTCATCACTCTTGTGGCAGTTGGGCTTGGTGGATCTTGGGTACCAGTGTCATCATATGAGGAATATGACTCTGGTTGGCAAAACTGGCCATCAAGGGACTGATTTCCTTCATCAATCATAGATTTTCCTTTGCCTTCAACAGGCTCAAATGTTTTCTTGATGACTCTGATTGGCGGCAGATATCCGATGTGATTCGGAAAATCAGCTTGGTAGTTGATGCCTAACCTGATTCTGATGAATCTCATGATCCATGGAGCATAAATCTTCATTTCAAAATGCGACAATGCATTATCAGCCAAAGTCCTCAGGAAGAAGTCATGAAGATTCATTGGTATGTCATGGATGACATTGAAAAGGATATCCTTCATGATGCCTATGACATCTTCTTTATCATTGTGCCCTTTGATAGGAGCGATGACATTGGCCAGGATTTTGTAGACTGTTCAAGGTTCATACCTCAAGTCTTGTACAAGAAAGTGAGTCGGTGGAGGTTGGTCCTTGGCCAAAGGCTTCATGAGGACTTCCATCACTCTGTTAGGCAGTTCCATCATACATCAGCACTGCATCCTCTGAGGGAATTGAGACTGGAAGAGCTTGAAGCAATTCAGTGTCAGGCGCTTTGTAGTGTGTGTGCTGAGTCATCCAACCCAAAACCCAAGTGTTGACATCTTTTGAGTCGCCAGAGATGTGCAGTGTGGCGTAGAACTGAAGAATGATGTCGCAGTTCCAGTCGCCAATGTTAGTGCAAAGAGGAAGCAATCCAGCTTCGTGAAGAATGTTGAGGACTGGAGTGAAGCAAGGTATTTCCTCCATATCACAATGAGGAATATGTTTATGCTGAAATATCTTGTTCCTCCCACAAAGCACCGAAGCATAGTAGTTGAGTTGGTTCCTTGTCCAAAACTTCCTATGCCTGTTGTGAAGCTTATCATAACGATTTGCGCTAGTGAAGTACATGCGTTCTTCATAAAATGCCTCCTTTGAAACTTTGGCATTTTGGAGAAAGGCTGATTCGGCTGCGGTTGATGATTATGTTGCTGTTCTTGAGGAGGAGCACTATCATTGTTGTTTCTGTGTTTACCACAACAATAGCAGTTTCAGTGTTTGGGGCAGGAGCATTTTCTTCATTCCGAGCATTTTCATCAGGTTGAGGATTTTCCTCACCTTGAGGAATTTGCTTGTTGGATGAGGCAGTGGTAGCATTTGTTGCTGCATTATCTTCAGCTGATGCAGCTGATTCTTGAGCAGATTCCTCATGGAAAGTCTTCCCATCAGATCCAGTGAGGATTTCTGTTGCAGCCGGAGTTGGAGGAATTTCAGATGACCTCGGTGAGCGATCAGTTTCTTCCCAGAAGTCATCATGCATCACTGGAGTGCTGCACCCAGTTTCATCATCACCCACACGTTCTTCAGAGGTCTTTTGAGGAATGGTGGATTGAGGAATATCATCAATCAGTATTTCCTCATCCATGATTTCTTCAACTTCGGCATCCTCCATTTCTTCATCACCTTCAGGAATGACATAGTCAACTCCGAAGGGAACTATTAAGTAAGATGGAGCTACAATCAAAGGAGTAGCAGCCACAGGGGCAGTTGAAGACTCTGACTCAGTGACCTTTTGGCGCTTGGCCTCTGATGATTCTGAGGTCATTGAAGCTTTTCTCTTATTTGCTTCTTTCTCAGCAGCTTGGGTCTTCTTCACGTCTGATGCAGACGGAATCATCTTCTTCACCTTTGAGGGATGAGGTGAAGGAATATTTTCATCAGGAGCTAGTGCAGACTCTGTCCTGGCAGTTTTCTCAGCTGAAGCATTTTATTCAGCTGGAACAGTTTCTTCAGCTGGAGCAGTTTCTTCAGCTGGAGTATCTTGAGGAATTTCTTCAGCAGCAGGTTCATCAGCTTCATCTTCCTCTGTCAGTTGACCGTGTAGCTAGACTTGGGTAGCTTTTTCTACATAGGAGTAGTAGCATTCTTGTTGTATTCATCAACTGGAGGTGTTGCAGCCTTGATGAAATTCACCTTGACACTTTGACGATCAAATAGACTTGTGTACTTATCTATCAAGGTTTTAAGTTCAGCCTGAGTTGATACAAGAGCTTCGGGCGTCAACTTGACGAGATTCTGCTTGAGGAATTTCTCCTTCTTGAGTTTAGCAGCCTTTGCTTGCTTGGCTTGCTGTTCTTTCCTTTTTGCCTTATTGATGAAAGTTGCAACCATGTGGCTTACTCCAGGGGGAAGCTTCAAGTCGTCAATGGGAGTGTTTGGATCTTCATACCAGAGGTTGATGAAGTCAGCAGAACCTTAGGGTCCATGGCAACAGGAATAGAGCTGCTGAGGCTTGAGCAACTCGTTCCTGCTTGTTTCTGATGATAGCTTGAAGAGTTTCATCATCAAATTCCTCACTTCCTTCTGATGCAGAAGGAACATTGATGACCTTGCTAGGACTGGGCATGATGCCTCTTCCAGCAGTCATTTTAGTCTTCAATAGTGGTGGTGAAGACTTTGTAGCACGGCTCGTGGCAGACGGCATTGAGGAACTTGATTGAGAAGGCTGATGCTTGATTATCTGCTTCTGTTGAGGCTATGAGGATTGTGGTGATGTTGAAGATTTTGGCATTGGTGCAGCCTTCTGAGGCAATTGCTCTTTTGGCACTGAGGCCTTTGGTTTCTTCGACACCGTCTTCTTGTGAGGAATTGCTGTAGCAGAGGCCTCAATAGCTGAAGAGGTGGCGGCAGTGGTAGCAGCAGCAAAGTCATTGTTGAATTTCTTCACGGCTACTTCTGCCTTCTTCTGTAACTCAGACAAATATTTGTCTTTCTCATCAGGGTAATCCTCAATAGTTTCAACGCTTGAGGGATGAGCAGCTTGTTGATCACCCTAAGGAGGCCTCTTGCAAGGTGGCTTGAGGGCAAATTTCTTCGCATATTTTGGAGTAACATATTTGTACTCCTTCCACTCCTTAGCCCACCTACGTTCAATTTTCTAAAGCCTTATCTTGCACTTCGCCATGGTTTCTTTGCCATGAATTTCCTCATCAGGAGTGAAGTAGTCAGTGTATATATCTTCAGGAATCTCAAAAGCTGTGTTCTATTCAAGCTTGTTTCCTCCCTTCTGCTTCCTGTCATCTTCCATTTTCTTCAACTAAGGCTTTTGTTGAGGAATTTGCACTCTTGAAGATTCTGATGACACTGGTAAAGTTTCTTCGAGGAACGCTGCAAATGAGTTAAGTTGATGAGAACCTAGTGATTCATCAGCTGACATGTTTGTACCTATGAACAAAGTATAGGTGCGAAGAATTTCAAGAGGTCATATGCATTCTCAGATTTGAAGAAATTGAAAAATTTAGAAGTTGAGGAATTTGACCAGTGGGTTGAGGAATTTGACTAAGCATTCTAATCTTGGGTTCCAGAGTTGTGAAGATTCGAGAATTTATACAATTGAAGAATCTCATGCAGAATTTGAGTGGCTTAGTGAAATTCATTAAGTGTTTGAGGAATGAGTGTGCGTGGTTGACAAACACTCTCAAGAAAAACAGATTTCACGAGTCTAAAGTGAAATAATGGATCAACAGAGGCAGTAAAATAAGATTATAATTACCCTGAGCGAGGAACACGAAGAATAGGAGCAGTAAAAGAGTGAAGGTTTACAGTTCAGATCTTCTGCGCCCTAACTTGGCGGCAGAAATCAGCTACGGCGGTGGCGGAGGGAGAGATTATGCTTCGAGCATGAGTTCGGCGACGGGGAGGGCGAGGCAGTGAAGCTTTTCCTCACCGGCGACGAGATTGCTAGAGGTGGCGCTAGGGTTGAGCTCAAGCGGAGAGAAGATGAGAGGACGAAGAGTTTTGACTGAGGGGGTAAGGGCCTATTATAGCTCAAGTGAAAAAATGTTCGTCTGAAACTTTTGGACCGAACTGCCCTTGCACATTCGTCTCCATACGACACGTGGAGCCCACGATTGAAGCGGTTGAGTTCGTGGTTATCCGATCGTGGGAAGTGGGTCCAATTACTGTGTAACGTTATAAATATTGATTATTCAAGTTTTGAGGATTTCGTTGCAAAGTACTGAGCTGACAAGGACACGGTGAGGATTTTGAACAAGTGTCAAATAGAACACATATGAAGAAATGAATAGACTGGGTTGAGCTTAACATAGAGGGGAGTCGGGTCCGATCACATTCACCTAGATGAAATATCAAATTGAAGACTCGGCTATAAGTGAATGTTGTTGAGGACTTTGAAATCTCAGTCTATATATATAGGAAAATGAGAATCATCAAGTGTTTTGAAGAATTTGAAGAATTTGATGATTTTGAAAAACTTGAGGATTTTGTGACAAAGTGTCAGATTGATGAATTTCAGCTTTGAAGCAAAACAGCTTGAAGAATTTCAAAGTTGGGTGCTGGCATGACCCACCTTATAAGAATGATGATTGCAGGCGTTGCGTACAATTGTCGTAGGGTCGTGAGAACCTAATTCTTCATTAATTTCCTCACACTAAGAGTGATATTCTTCATTGATTGAAGAAAATCGATTCTTCGTGTGTTGCACATCTAAGTCATCAATTTTGCATAAGTGTTAGGATGTGTGCATGTTTTCACAAAACATTTGAAGACTCTAAGATATTTAGCTCACATCGCAACTTGCAAAACCTTCTCTCATCCAAGGGCTTAGTAAAAATATCTGCTAGTTGATTTTCAGTCTTCACATGATGAATGATGATATTGCCCTTGAGGACATGGCCCCGAAGAAAACGATGAGGAATCTGGATGTGCTTAGTCTTCAAGTGTTGTACTGGGTTGTAGGCGATCTTGATTACACTCTCATTGTCGCAGTAGAGAGGCACATTCTTCATGTTGATGCCATAGTCTCTGAGGGTTTGTTGCATCCATATCAGTTGAGCATAGCAGGATCCGGCAGCAATGTACTCAGCTTCGGCAGTAGAGAGAGAAACACAATTCTTCTTCTTTGGGGACCAGCAGACTAATGATCTTCCGAGGAAATGGCAAGTGCCAGAAGTTGACTTGCAATCCATATAGTCACCAACATAATCAGAATCAGAATATCCAACAAGATGAAGATTTGAGCCCTTGGGGTACCATAATCCTAGTGTTGATGTGTGAGCTAAGTATCAAAGAATATGGTTCACAGCCTTATGGTGTGATTCCTTCGGTTTTGCTTGACAACGAGAACACATGCAAGCACTAAGCATTATATCTGGCCTAGATGCACATAGATACAATAAAGAGCCAATCATCGAGCGATATACCTGTTGATCGAAATCTTTACCATTTTCGTCAATGTAGAGGTGGCCGTTGGTAGGCATAGGATTCTTGACGCCTTTGCATTCATGCATGTCGAATTTCCTTGGAACACCCTTGAGGTATTTCTCTTGAGAGATGAAGATGCCATCTCGTTGTTGATGAATTTGAAGACCTAAGAAGAATGTCAGCTCCCCAATCATAGACATCTGATATTCTTCACTCATCATGTAAGCAAATTCATCACTGTAACGTTTGTCAGTACATCCAAAGATAATGTCGTCGACATATATTTGGCTCACAAATAGTTCATTATCATAGGATTTAGTGAAAAGAGTTGGATCGAGTGAACCAGGTTTGAAGCCTTCCTTCATGAGGAATTCCTTCAATGTATCATACCATGACCGAGGGGCTTGCTTGAGGCCATAGAGTGCCTTTTTGATTCTGAAGACTTCGTCTAGATGCTTCGTATCCTCAAAACCTGGGGGCTGAGCAACATATACTTCTTACTCAATCTTGCCATTGAGGAATGCACTTTTGACATCCATTTGATATAGAGTAATGTTATGATGATAATCATAAGCAAGTAGAATTTGAATAGCTTCAAGTCTAGAACCAGGTGCAAAAGTTTCATCAAAGTCAAATCCTTCAACCTGTGTGTAGCCTTGGGCTACAAACCGTGCCTCATTCCTCACCACTTGACCATCCTCATCTTGCTTGTTTCGGAAATCCACTTGGTGCCGATGATATTGCGCTTGCGAGGATCTAGTCGTTTGACGAGTTCCCATGCGTCATTTAGCTTGAATTGAAGAAGTTCATCTTGCATGGCTTGAATCCACTCAGGTTCCATGAAAGCTTCAGCAACTCTTGAGGGTTCTGTGATAGACACAAAATAGGAATGCCCACAAAAGTTAACTAAAGGTGAAGCTTTTGAGCGAGTGAGAGGACCTGGCGCGTTGATGTCATCGAGGATTTTGTCAAGTTCTACTTCATTTGCAATCCTTGGATGAGCTGGTTGAGGATTTTGTCTGGGTTGAGGAATTTGATCTGGATCAATTTCCTCAGGTGCAACTTCTTGAATTTCATCAGTGTTTGGGTCCATTGCTTCAGCAATTTCCTCAGTAGGAGCAATTTCTTCAGTATCTTTGAACTTGAGTGCTTCCTGAGGAGATAATTTATCTAGCACAGGAGGTAATTGCTCTCTTTGCGAGCCATTAGTTTCATCGAACCGCACATCTACAGTTTCAACAACCTTGTTGTGATAGGTGTTCAAGACTCTGTAGCTATGCGAGTCCTTTCCATAACCAAGCATAAAACCCTCATGTGCTTTAGGTGCAAATTCTGAGTTATGGTGAGGATCCCTAATCCAGCATTTTGCATCGAAGACTTTGAAATAACATACATTGGGTTTCTTATCAGTGAGGAGTTCATATGAGGTTTTCTTGAGGAGTTTATGAAGATATACCCTGTTGATGATGTGGCAAGCAGTATTGATTGCTTCAGGCCAGAAACGACAAGGAGTGTGATATTCTTCAAGCATGGTCCTTGCCATTTCAACCAGAGTCTTGTTCTTCGTTCAACGACGCCATTCTGTTGAGGAATATAAGGAGGAGATAATGCATGAGTAATACCAAGTTCATCAAGATAATCATCAAGACCCGTATTTTTAAATTTTGTCTCGTTATCACTCGTGATGTGTTTGATACTGACGCGGAAGTTCGTCGAGGCCCTTGAGGAAAATCATTTGAAGACTTCATGCACTTCAGTTTTATACAGAATGATATGTACCCAAGTGTATCGAGAATAGTCATCAACGATGACAAAGCCATATAAGGATGCTGCACTGGTGAGAGTAGCATAATGAGTAGGTCCAAATAGATCCATGTGAAGAAATTCAAGCGGACGAGTGGTAGTCATGACAGTCTTCAAGGGGTGTTTGGATCTGGTCATTTTTTCAGACTCACAAGCACCGCAGAGGTGGTTCTTGAGGAATTTGACTGATTCGATGCCAATGACATGCTTCTTCTTCACCAACGTGTGCAAATTCCTCATGCCTGCATGACCAAGTCTTCGATGCCATAGCCAGCATTCTGAGGTTTTTGCTCGTAAAGATGTGTCTGGTTGAGGACTTGTGGAAAAATCAACAATGTACAGATCTCCTCTCCTAAAGCCTTCAAAGACTTTGGATCTGTCAGATTCCATGATGACTACACATCTATATTTTCCAAAGATAACAACCATATCAAGATCACAAAGCATTAAAGCTGACATGAGGTTAAACCCAAGGGATTCGACAAGCATCACTTTCCATGTGTCTGTCCTTGGAAATAGCCGCTTTGCCAAGTCCCAATACCTTGCTTTTACCTTTGTCAGCAAAAGTGATTTGCTTCAGTGGTGATGGAGTCAGTGGCATATTCATCAGCAAGCTTTTATCACCAGCCATGTGGTTTGTGCAACCACTATCAAGAACCCACTCAGTACTCTTGGGTTTGTCATCCTGCAGATGAATTAGTACAGCTTACCATCTCATATGACTCAAACTTGAAGAATATGATATCAATATCATCATATAGGAATTTCATCATAAACAGTAAATTTGAGGACGTTTGAAATGTTATCATTTCATCAATTTTAGCTTGCGTCCAGTCAAGCATTTTCCTTAGGTCTCTAGCAAATTCTTGAGATCATGATTTTCATCTGGAGACCTCACCTGCAGAAGTGATTAGTTCAATTTCTTCACCACCCACATCTCAAGGGGTGTCAAAGAATTAATCATCCTGGGAGCACCATATGAGAAAGGGGGCATTGAACCTAATGCACTTCTTTTCACACTAGCGGGGTTATAGTACTCAAATGAATAGGCACAGAAGTTCTTTGAGGATTTATTAACATAATGATTTGAGGTATAATGCTCATATTCATATCCCTTGTAATTTCCCTGCATATCAGAAGCATTAGCACGAGTACGAGCATAGTTTTGACCAGTTGAGGATTTTGATCCTCTTGAAGACTTTGGTCCACCTAAGGAATTTGATATCGGGTTCAGGTTCTTCACAGGTGGTGTCATGAGGACATTCAACTGAAGATTTTCCAAGCAACTTTTGGGGACCCAGATTTTCCTCAGGGGTGGTCCATTCCTGCAGTTAGTTCCAACATATCGAGCAAATACATCATCAGATTGATTTTTAAATAGTTTATAGTTAGAGTCAAATGACTCATCTGAGGAATGGGATAATTCACATGCAAAGGCAGTTAGCTTGGATGGATTCAATAGGAGGTCCTTTAGCAGCAACCCATCAGGTTTTAGGGTATTGTTCAGGTTTCCAGTATGATCCATCAGCATTCAGTTTCCTTTCAAAGGCAATTCCTTCTTTCCTTGGGTTCCTGTTCAATATCTGCTTTTTGAGCACATCGCAATGGGTTTGATGCCCTTTGAGAGTTTTGTACATGCCTGTCACATACAATTCCTTCAACCCTGCATTTTCGTCAGTAACATTTGTGGTTTCCTCAAGTGAGGAATTTGATACCACAGGAGCAGTTGAAAAATTTGTAGCAATAGAAGCATTTGATGATTCCGATGAAGAATTGGCAGTTTCACGCTTGATGCATTTGAGACATGGTGGAGTGAATTCAACCTCAGCGGTATTGATCTGTTGAGCAAGCAATGAATCGTTTTCCATTCGAAGATCATCATGAGACATCTTCAACTTCTCAAGATCAAGTTTCCTTTGAAGAAATTCATAGGAAAGTTTCTCATGATCAGCCAAGAGTGTGCCATAACGATCTTGAAGACTATCAAATCTAGACTGAAGACTTTTCATGTCTTCAGTGAGGACTTGAGTACAATTCATTTCATCTTCACCAGATCATCGCTTTTGTCTAACAGTTTCTGAAGCTTTTCGATGGCAATTTGTTGTTTACTTGCAATGTTGGCAAGTTCACTATAACTAAGTTTTTTTGTAATCATCAGGTTCACAGTCACTTGAATCAGAGGAGGAAATGTCATTCGTTACCTTTGAACCTCTTTCCATGAAGCAATAGGTTGGAGTGAAGTCATCAACATAGTCATCAGTGTAGATAGCGTTGTCATTTTCTTCAAGGTTGAAGATTGACTTGCTGATGAATGTCGTAGCCAGTGCAAGACTTGCCACACCAGACTCAAAGTCTTCCTCAGAACCTTCCGCTTCATCACATTCCTCAGATTCTTCCTTAGAATCCATTTCCTTGCCAATGAGTGCCCGAGCCTTCCCGAAACTTGTCTTCTTGTGCGATGAGGATTTTGACGATTTCTTCTTTTTCTTCGAGTCATCAGAACTTTCATCCTTGTATTTCTTCTTCTTTGATTCCTTCACCCAGCGAGGATAATCAGCAATATAGTGACCAGATTTCTTGCATTTGTGGCAAGTTCTTTTCTTGTAGTCCTCAGATGAAGATTCTTATTTCCTCATGTCTCTTCTTGAAGATTTACCAAACTGAATATGCCTTGTAAAATTCTGGAATTTCCTCACGAGCATTGCAAGCTCATGTCCAAGTTCTTCAGGATCACCAATGCTGCAGTCTGAGTCTTCTTCTTCATATGAGGAAATTGCTTTAGCCTTCAGCGCACGAGGTCTTGAGTAGCTTGGTCCATACAGATTTCTCTTTTCTTCCTGTTGGAATTCATGAGTATTGAGTCTTTTGAGTATATCAGCGGGATCAAGCATCTTATAGTCTCCTCTTTCTTGAAACATCAGAACCAGTGTATCAAATGATGGATCCAGAGATCTTAGCAGTTTCTTCACAACTTCATGGTCAGTAATGTCTCGAGCTCCCAGTGCTTGCAGTTCATTTGAGATGTCAGTGAGGCAATCAAAGGTATCTTGGCAGCTTTCATTGTCAAGCCTCTTTAAGCGATTGAAGAGATTGCGAAGAACATCAACACGAGAGTCACACTGAGTTGAATTTCCTTCGTTGACTTTGGACAACCTATCCCAGATAAGCTTAGCTGTGCTCAAAGCACTCACTCTGCCATACTGTCCTTTGCTTAGATGGCCATAGATGATATTATTCATTTGATAACCAAGTTGCTTGAATTTCTTCACATAGAGGGAATGTCATGTTCCACAATGTACCAGAGATCATTGTCGATAGCCTGAAGATGCATCTGCATCTTGGTCTTTCGGCAGGGAAAGTCCTTTCCTTCGAAGGTAGGACATCCTGCAGAAACCTTGATCATACCTTCAGTCAACATAACTAAAACTCCAGGTGGTTAAACCAAAATCACACAAAACAGGGCAGTACCTCTCTCTGATACCAATTGAAAGTGCGTTATATCGACTAGAGGGAGGTGAATAGGCGATTTTTAGAATTTCATCACTGAGGAAATTCCTTTTTAGGAAATTCCTCACTAATGAATAACGTGCAGTGAAAATAGCACAGGATCAGAGGTCCAAAGATTACAACAGCAGTTTACTTGATGAAGAGTATGAGAATCGGTTTGCATAGTATGCAGGCACAGAATAAGAAGGTGAAAATTAACTGGTATGAAGAATTTGAGGTTGAGGAAATTCAGTGAAAGTCTTCAGCAAATTCTTCAAACAGTGACAATGAAAGTCTTCAACATACAATATTGAGGAAATGAAAGAGTTGAAGAAATAGAACCCGTATCACGATGAAGACAGTTGTTGATGACCCAGTTCCAACTGTTGTGATAGTCGTACATCTGGTTTTGGAGCGTCTTGGAATTGAAACCAAAAGGACACACAGTCCCTACCGTATTCTCCTTGAGATAAGGACACACGGTCCTTGCGCAACACTCGTGGTAAGTCTTCAGGGAATACTTCCAAACCATCACAAACTCGATCACCCGGCGATCCATAATTGACTGTTGGATGGTCTAGACCATGACGCCTAACCGTCTGGAGGATGCACAGTCCTCAAAGGTAAAATACTTCAGTTCAACACAGGAACAAATTCTTCAGTGATGCTCAATCACTTGGTTTTTGGTTTGTGGTTTGGTGTTTGGGGTGTTTCCTCACTTGATGATTTACTCTCGAAGACTCTCCGGAATTTGGGTTGCTCTAAATGACAAGTGTAAATTTCTCACGGAGCAGCCAACCAGCTAGTGGTTGTGGGGTGGCTATTTATAGCCTGGGAGCATCCCGACATGATTTGACATAAATGCCCTTAACTATTGTGACCGTTGGGTGGATAAGATCGGTGAGGTGGCGCGTGTCGCAGCAACGGCGGAACTTTCAACTGTGAAAGTCCTCAGGTCCCTCATATTCCTCAATTTGAGGCTTTGATAGGTTTAGGCTTGGGTTGAGCATCATGAGGAAATTCATTCCATAGTATTACCTCGACTCCCTTTAACAGTACGGTGTTCCTAAGACTCAAGAGTAAAGAAAACAAAACAGAAGAGTAGGTCTTCATGCTTCGAAGTCTTCACGCAGTTTTTCTTCAGGACACACCGAATTCGTCATCTTCAATATCTTCATGGCGAATATCAATTTCATCGCAATTTATTCATGGTCAAAGTCTTCAAGCTTAGACCAATTTCTTCAGCCGAAGACATACATTTTTAGGGGTCGATATTCATCGTATAACTCAAACTCCTCAGCGACTTATAGAGCCTGTGTACACTTATAAACACATTAGTTACTTAACCTATAAGTCTTCAAACCAACAAAATCACTAAGGGCACTAGATGCACTTACACGCCCGAGGGGCTTGCTTGAGGCCATAGAGTGCCTTTTTGAGTCTGAAGACTTTGTCATGATGCTTCGGGTCTTCAAAACCTGGGGGCTGAGCAACATATACTTCTTCCTCGAGCTTACCCCTAAGGAATTCACTTTTCACATCCATTTGATATAGAGTAATATTGTGATGGTTAGCGTAAGCAAGTAATATTCGAATAGCTTCAAGTCTAGCAACAAGTGCAAAAGTTTCATCAAAGTCAATTGCTTCAACCTGTGTGTAGCCTTCGTCTACAAGCCGTGCCTTGTTCCTCACAACCTGACCATCCTCCTCTTGCTTGTTTCGGTAGATCCACTTGGTACCGATGATATTGTGCTTGTGAGGATCTGGTCTTTTGATGAGTTCCCATACATCATTTAGCTTGAACTGAACAAGTTCATCTTGCATGGCTTGAATCCACTCAGGTTCCATGAAGGCTTCAGCAACTTTTGAGGGTTCTGTGATAGACACAAAATAGGAATGCCCACAGAAGTTAACTAAATGTGAAGCTTTTGAGCGAGTGAGAGAACCTAGCGCATTGATTTTATAGAGGATTTTGTCATGTTCCACTTCATTTGTAATCCTTAGATGAGCTGGTTGAAGACTTTGGTTAGGCTAAGGAATTTGATCTGTAGCATTTTCCTCAGGTGCAGCTTCTTAAATTTCATCAGTGTTGGGGACGACTTCTTCAACAAGGGGTTGTTCCTCAATAGGAATGATATCTTCAGTATCCTTGTGCTTGATGGGTTCCTCAGGAGTCAATTTATCTCGCACGGGAGGCAGATGCTCTCTTTGCGAGCCGTTAGTTTCATCGAACCGGACGTCTACAGTTTCAACAACCTTGTTGTGATAGGTGTTGAAGACTCTGTAGGTGTCCGAGTCCTTTCCGTAACCAAGCATAAAACCCTGATGAGGTTTAGTTGCAAGCTTTGAGCTATGGTGAGGATCTCTAATCCAACATCTTGCACCGAAGACTTTGAAATAACTTACATTGGGTTTCTTGTCAGTGAGGAGTTCATATGTGGTTTTCTTGAGGAATTTGTGAAGATATACCCTGTTGATGATGTGGCAAGCAGGGTTGATTGCTTCAGGCCAAAAGCGACGAGGAGTCTGATATTCTTCAAGCATAGTCCATGTCATTTCATCCAGAGTCATGTTCTTGCGTTCAACGATGCCACTCTATTAAGGAGTATAAGGAGCACACAATTCAGGAGCAATACCAAGTTCATTAAGATAATCAACAAGACCAGTATTTTTGAAATATGTCCCATTAGCACTCCTGATGTGTTTGATCTTGACATCGGAGTTCATCGAGGCCCTTGAGGAAAATCGTTTGAAGATTTCCTGCACTTTAGTTTTATACAGAATGATGTGTACCCAAGTATAACAAGAATAGTCATCAACAATGACAAAGCCATATAAAGATGCTGCATTGGTTAGAGTAGCATAATGAGTAGGTCCAAACATATCCATGTGAAGCAATTCAAATGGACGAGTAGTAGTCATGATAGTCTTCGAGGGGTGTTTGGATCTGGTCACTTTTCCACACTCACAAGCACCGCAGAGATGGTCCTTGAGAAATTTGACAGATTTGATGCCAATGACATGCTTCTTCTTCGCCAGTGTGTGCAAATTCCTCATGCCTGCATGACCAAGTCGTCGATGCCATAGCCAGCCTTCTAAGGTTTTTGCTAGTAAACATGTGGCTGGTTGAGGACGTGTGGAAATATCTACAATGTACAAGTCTCTTCTCCTAAAGCCTTTGAAGACTTTGGATTTGTCAGATTCCAGGATGACTACACATCTATATTTTCCAAAGATGACAATCATATGAAGATCACAAAGCGTTGAGACCGACATGAGGTTAAACCCAAGGGATTCGACAAGCATGACCTTGTCCATGTGCCGATCCTTAGAGATATCCACTTTACCAAGTCCCAATATCTTGCTTTTACCTTTATTGGCATAAGTGATTTGCTTCAGTGGTGATGGAGTCAGTGGTATATTCATCAATAAGATTTTATCACTAGTCATGTGATTTGTGCAACCACTGTCAAGAACCCACTCAATATTCTTGGGTTTGTCATCCTGCAAATGAATTAGTATAGCTTACCATCTGATATGCTTCAGACTTGAAGAATATGATATCAATTTCATGAGACAAGAATTTCACCATAAACAGTAAATTTGAGGATGTGTGAAATGTTATCATTTCATCATGTTTTAGCTTGCGTCCAATCAAGAAATTTCCTCAGGTCTCCAGCAATTTCCTCAGATCTCTAGCAAATTCTTCAGATGATCACTTTCATTTCATCATGTTTTAGCTTGCGTCCAATCAAGCAAATTCCTCAGGTCTAACCATAGCATTAAACTAGTGGATCCAAATCAGCCCCTTACGAAGTAACGCATAAACTAGGGTTTAAGCTTCTGTCACTCTAGCAACCCATCATCTACTTACTACTTCCCAATGCCTTCCTCTAGGCCCAAATAATGGTGAAGTGTTATGTAGTCGACGTTCACATAACACCACTACACGAGAGACAACATACAACACATCAAAATATCGAACAAATGCCAAATTCACATGACTACTTATAGCATGACTTATCCCATGTCCTCAGGAACAAAAGTGACTACTCACAAAGCATAATAATATTCATGACCAGAGAGGTATTGAATAGCATCAAGGATCTGAACATATAATCTTCCACCGAGTAATCCAACTAGTATCAACTACAAAGAGTTATTAACACTACTAGCAACCTTACAAGTACCAATCGGAGTCACGAGATGAAGATTGGCTACAAGAGATGAACAAGGGTTTGGAGATGAGATGGTGCTGATGAAGATGTTGATGGTGATGAATTCCCTCCGATGAGAGGAGTGTTGGTGATGATGATGGCGACGATTTCCCCCTCCGGGAGGGAAGTTTCCCCGGCAGGACGACCCTGTCAGAGCTCTAGATTGGTTCTGCTCAAGTTCCGCCTCGTGGCGGCTGTGATTCCTCCCGAAAGCCTCCTCTTGATTTTTTTTCTGGAACAAAACCCTCCTTATAGCAAAAGTGGGGAGCTAGAGGGCCAACAGGGAGCCCACAAGCCCCCTAGGCGCGACCAGGGGGTAGGTCGCGCCTAACAGGCTTGTGGCCTCGTGGTGGCTCCCCTGTGGTACTTCTTCCGCCCAGTATTTTTTATAAATTCCAAAATAATTCCTCGTTGATTTTCACGGCTTTTGGAGTTGCGAAGAATAGGTATCTCAAACTTGCTCCTTTTTCAAGCTATAATTCTAGCTATCGGCATTCTCCCTCTTCAAGTAAACCTTGCAAAATAAGAGAGAAAAGGCATAAGTATTGTACCGTGAAGTGTAATAACAGCCCATAAAGCGATAAATATCAACATAAAAGCATGGTGCAAAATGGATGTATCAACCTGCAGAATAAGGAATTGGTATAGATCTTTCCCTAGCATATGAGGTTAGCCAAGATAAAGGTGAAATAAGGAATTGGTGTCGATCACCATGACTCTTTTAGGGACAAAAAGTAAGTGTACAAGATAGGCCCTTCGCAGAGGGAAGCACAGGTTGTCATGCGCTTTTGGGTTTGGATGTGTGTCCTCTTAGTGTGAAGGAATGTCACTTTATATTGCCTCCTGTGATAAAGAACTTTATTATGCAGTCTGTCGCTTTTATGTCTTCCTCACCACAGGTTCATACAAAGCTTATTTTCCACACACTAATATATCATACATATTTAGGGAGCAATTTTTATTGCTTGCACCGATGACAACTTACTTGAGGGATCTTATTCAATCCATAAATAGGTATGGTGGACTCTCATGGCAAAACTGGGGTTGAAGGTTTGTGGATGCACAAGCAGTATCTCTACTTAGTGGAGAAGTTTTGGCTGATATGAGGTGGAAGCAATCTTCACATGCTAAGGGATCTCTAGTCATATAATCATTGTTCAGAACCAATCAAACATAATTCATTATGTTGTCTTCCTTGTCAACCATCTACTTCTAAGCATGCAATAATTTAGTGAGTGTTCACAATCATAGATGGTGTCCAAGATGATATATTTATATGCGAACCTCTCCTTGTTTATTACTTCCTATTAATTGCAACAATGACCAAGGCCTACGTTTGTCCACCCACAACAAGTTTCAATCAACATTCTTTTTATATGTGAAGCCATCACTTCCCATAAGATCATTACATGATCTTTCATGCTTTTGTTCTTTTATCGTTATTTTCTTTCAGATCATGGCATGAGGCATGGACCTTAACTAAAACACTCTTTATTATATGACTCACGAACTCAAATACATCGGGGGTGACACAAAGCAAAACTCAAGCCTAGAACACTAAGAACTTTATTCTACTAGAAAAAGATAAGACCAAAAAGGATCGAACTAAGGAAGGTAAAGGCAAAAGATGTGATGGTGATACGATACCGGCGCAACTCCCACAAGCTTGGCACAAGCCAAGGGGATTGCCCATACCCGTGCTTAGTTGTCTTCCTTTGGAGGTGATGGTGGTGGAGTTGTTGCAACCTGGGTTTGATCCTCCATCTTCCAAGGCATAGGTGCTCCATCATGGAAAGATGACCGAGTCTCCGGAATCCTCAAATCTGCAGCCAACCGTATTGATTTAAATCTATACTCAGACTCACAGTTTTGGTTCTGCAGGTCATAGATCTGGGCTTGGAGGTGATCAATTTTGTCATAGAGCCTGGAGAGGTGCTTCCCGATGTCATTGGCATCGATCTTGTGCTTGTTGGTGAACTCTGTGATCATCATGTGGTTGGCGTTGAGTCCGCGTTCCACCATCCCTTGGTACTTGAAGACTTGTTGCTTCATTGCTTCGAGCCTCGCCTCCATGCTTCCGGTCTTCTTGGGCCCCTCAACATCACGGATGTGCAGCACCCCCTCACGCATCTCGATAGATTGAGGGTGTTGCAGCACTCCCGCGAGGTAGGGATTGATGACCTTCTCGAAGAACTTGTCCCTCAGAGCTTTTGGGGACGCCATAGCGATCTAGATCTGTTTGCACAACAGCTTGAAACGAAAACAGAGGAAATTTGCGTGATACGAGGGTCAGACCTTTCGGGGGAATATATAATGATTTTTTCCGAGCAGAAGGAGTACTCCGCAAGAAAACGGAGTCCGGGAGGCACACGAAGTGGTCACAAGCCCCCCAGGCATGGCCAGGGGGTGGCCCGTGCCTGGCAGGCTTGTCGCCTCCTCATGCGCTTTCCGGACTGCTTTCAATTTTTCTATTTTTCTAAAAATTCCAAAACGGAGAAAAATTCCTACTGGAAAAGTTTTGGAGTCGGTTTACTTACCGAATCACATACCTCTTCATTTTCAGAGTCTGAAACGGGCTGATAAATATCCCTTATGTACTCCTCCGGAGTTATGGTATTAATAATATTACTTTCAACATTTATGGGAGTACGTGAGATATAATGCTTGATTCTTTGCCCATTTACCACTCTCGGAAAATTACCTTCCGTGTTGTTGATCTTGATGGCACCGGAATGATATACTTCCTCAACAATCTAAGGACCTTCCCATTTAGAGAGAAGCTTGCCTGCAAAAAATTTTAAACGAGAATTATATAGCAAGACATAATCACCTACATTGAACTCACATTTTTGTATCCTTTTATCATGCCACCTCTTAACCTTTTCTTTGAACAAGTTGGCATCTTCATATGCGTGAGCTCTCCATTGATCAAGAGAGCTAATATCAAATAACCTCTTCTCACCAGCAAGTTTGAAATCAAACTTGAGCTCTTTGATTGCCCAATAAGCCTTATGATCTATCTCAAGAGGTAAATGACATGCTTTACTGTAAACCATTTTGTACGGAGACATGCCCATGGGATTCTTATAAGCAGTTCTATAAGCCCAGAGTGCATCATCGAGCTTCTTAGACCAATTCTTTCTAGACCTATTGACAGTCTTTTGCAGAATTAGTTTAATCTCTCTATTACTTAGCTCTACTTGACCACTATACTGAGGGTGATAGGGAGATGCAACTCTATGGTTGACATCATACTTAGCAAGCGTTTTACGGAAAGCACCATGAATAAAATGTGAACCACCATCAGTCATTAGATATCTAGGGACTCCAAATCTAGGGAAAATAACTTCTTTAAGCATCCTGATAGAGGTGTTGTGATCAGCACTACTAGTTGGGATAGCTTTTACCCACTTAGTAACATAATCAATAGCAACTAGGATATGAGTATACCCGTTGGATTTTGGAAAAGGTCCCATATAATCAAAGCCCCAAACATCAAATTGTTCAGTGACAAGTGAATAATTCATAGGCATTTCCTGACGTTTACTGATATTACCTATTCTTTGACATTCGTCACAAGACAAGGCAAACTTATGGGCATCCTTAAAGAGAGTGGGCCAATAGAAACCTGATTGCAATACCTTGTGTGCAGTTCTATCTCCCGTATGGTGTCCTCCGTAAGCCTCAGAGTGACACTTCTGTAGGATCTATCCCTGTTCATGTTCAGGTACACAACGTCTAATAACACCATCTACTCCTTCCTTATAAAGGTGAGGATCATCCCAAAAGTAATGTCTCAAATCAAAGAAGAATTTCTTCTTTTGCTAGTATGTGAAACTAAGTGGTATATATTTGGCAACGATATAATTTGCATAATCAGCATACCACGGTGTACTACGTGAAGTATTGATGACATTCAATTGCTCATCAGGAAAGCTATCATCAATAGGTTGTGGGTCATAAAGAACATTCTCCAACCTAGACAAGTTATCTGCTACGGAGTTCTCAGGACCCTTCCTATCGACAACATGCAAATTAAATTCTTGTAGCAAGAGAACCCATCTGATAAGTCTAGATTTAGCGTCTTTCTTTTCCATGATGTACTTAATAGTAGCATGATCAGTGTGAATAGTAACCTTGGAATCTACAATGTAAGATCTGAATTTTTCACATGCAAACACGACTGCTAAAAATTCATTTTCGGTAGTAGCATAGTTTCTTTGGGCACTGTCTAGAGTTTTACTAGCATAGTGAATAACATTCATCTTCTTATCAACTCTTTGTCCTAGAACAGCGTCAACAGCATAATCACTAGCATCACACATGATTTCAAAAGTTAAGTTCCAATCAGGTGGTTGAACATTAGGCGTAGTTATCAAGGCCTTTTTAAGTATTTCGAAGGCTTCCTCACAATCATCGTCAAAAACAAAAGGAATATCCTTTTGCGAGAGATTGGTAACAGGCCTATAAATCTTAGAAAAGTCCGGAATGAACCTTCTATAGAAACCAGCATGACCGAGGAAACTTCTTATACCTTTGATATCTGTAGGGCATGGCATTTTCTCGATCGCATCAACCTTAGCCTTATCGACTTCAATACCTCTTTCAGAAATTTTATGTCCTAAGATGATGCCTTCATTAACCATAAAGTGGCACTTCTCCCAATTCAAGACAAGGTTGGTATCTTTACATCTCTGCAAGACTCGATCAAGGTTCCTGAGGCAATCATCAAAAGAAGACCCGTAAACGGAGAAGTCATCCATGAAAACCTCAACAATCTTTTCACAAAAGTCAGAGAATATAGCCATCATACATCTTTGAAAGGTAGTAGGTGCATTACATAGGCCAAAAGGCATACGTCTGTAAGCAAATGTACCGAAAGTGCAGGTGAAAGTTGTTTTCCCCTGATCAGATTGTGCAACAGGTATTTGGGAGAAACCAGAATAACCATCTAGAAAGCAGAAGTTGTGTGTTTAGACAATCTTTCTAGCATTTGGTCAATAAAAGGCAAAGGGTAATGATCTTTCCTAGTGGCTTTATTCAATTTCCTAAAATCATTCACCATCCTATAGCCACTAATAATCCTCTGTGGGATCAATTCATCCTTATCATTAGGGACAATGGTAATACCTCCCTTCTTAGGGACGCAACGCACCGGACTTACCCAATCACTATGAGCAACAGGATAGATAATACCTGCTTCCAGGAGCTTTAGTATTTCTTTTCTTACTACCTCTTTCATCTTAGGATTTAATATCCGTTGATGATCGGCAACTGGTTTGGAATCAGGGTCATTTTTAATTTTGTGTTGGCATAGAGTGGGACTAATGCCCTTAAGATCATCAAGAGTATATCCAATAGAAGCACGGTGCTTCCTCAGAGTTTTTAGTAACTTCTTTTCTTCATGCTCTGAGAGGCTAGCACTAATAATAACAGGATATGTCTCTTTGTCATCAAGATAAGCATACTTAAGAGTATCAGGAAACTGTTTAAGCTCGAACACAGGATCACCTTTTGGTGGGGGTGGATCTCCAAGCAGTTCAACAGGCAAATTATTCTTAAGGATAGGATGTTGCTCAAAGATAACTCTATCTATCTCATTCCTTTCATCCATATGCATATCATTTTCATGCTCAAGCAAGTATTGCTCTAAAGGATCAGTAGGAGGCACAACAATAGAAGCTAGAGCAATAAATTCATCCTCACTAGACAACTCTTTTTCATGAGGTTGTCTACCAAACATGGAGAAATTGAACTCGTGTGACACACCTTCAAATCCAACCGTGACAGTTTGCTTCTCACAGTCAATATGAGCAATTACAGTATTGAGAAAAGGTCTGCCAAATATGATGGGACAAAAGCTATCTTGTGTGGTAGCAAGAACGAGGAAATCAGTAGGATACTTAGTTTTGCTACACAATACTTCAACATCTCTAACAATTCCCAAAGGGCAGATAGTATCTCTATTGGCAAGCTGAATAGTGACATCAATAGGTTCCATCTCGACAGGTGCAATCTCGGCTTTAATTTCATCATACAAAGATTGAGGTATTGCAATAACACTAGCACCCACGTCACATAAACCATGATAACAATGATGTCCTATCTTAACAGAAACAACAGGCGTGCCAACAACAAGCCTATGTTTGTCTCTAGCATGGGGTTTAGCAATTCTAGCAGCATCTTCACAAAAGTGAATATCATGGCCATCAACATTGTGAGACAGGAGATCTTTGATAATAGCAATGCTAAGTTCAACTCTAATTTGCTCAGGGGGTGTAGGTGTTATAATGTAGCCCCTACGTATCACAGTTGAAACTTTAGAATGATCCTTTATCCTAACAGGGAAAGGTGGTTTCTCAATGTAAGCACTAGGAACAATAGGATCATTATAAGCAATGACTTTTCTTCAACTGGATGGGGTTTAACTACATTGACTTCTAAGGGAGGATGATATTTAAACCACTTCTCTTTAGGGAGATCAATATGAGCAGCAAATGACTCACACAATGAAGCTCCTATCCAAGAGTCAAGTCCATATTTAGCGCTAAAATCACCAAAAGTATTTGTTTCAACAAAGGATTTAACGCAATCGAACTTAAGATTCATACCTGGCTCCTTACCTTCATCAAACTCCCAATCTTCAGAGTTGCGTTTAATTCTTTCCAATAAATTCCATTTGAAGTCAATATCTCTCTTCATAAAAGAACCGGTACAAGAAGTGTCAAGCATGGTGCGATTATCATAAGAAAGCCGAGCATAGGAGTTCTGAATGACAATTTCTCTCGAGAGCTCATGGTTGGGGCATGAATATAACATTGATTTAAGCCTCCCCATGCTTGAGCGATGCTTTCTCTGTCATGAGGCCAAAAATTATATTCCGATCACGATGTACCAAATGCATAGGATAAAACCTTTGATGAAATTCCAATTTCAATCGGTTGTAGTTCCATGATCCAGTATCATCACATAGCATATACCATGTCAATGATTTATCCCTCAAAGATAAGGAAATACCTTCTTCTTGACCTCATTCTCGACCAAACCTGCAAGCTTAAATAAACCACAAACTTCATCTACATAGATTAGATGCAAGTCGGGATGTGATGTTCCATCTCCTGTAAAAGGATTAGCCAGCACTTTCTCAAGCATACCCGAAGGAAATTCATAGCAAAAAATTTCAGTAGGTGCAGCAGGTTGAGGAGCAACTCCTTGTGCTTCCGTTCGAGGTGAAGATACCCCGAACAAGCTCCTCAAAGGATTAGTTTCCATAGTGACAAGTGACAATAAATTTCAGCATACTATATAAATGTTTCCTTACCAAATTCCACTTACCAAAGGCGCTTCACTCCCCGGCAACGGTGCCAGAGAAGTGTCTTGATGACCCACAAGTATAGGGGATCTATCATAGTCCTTTTGATAAGTAAGAGTGTCGAACCCAACGAGGAGCAGAAGGATCTGACAAGTGGTTTTCAGCAAGGTAATCTCTGCAAGCACTGAAATTATCGGTAACAGATAGTTGTGTGATAAGATGATTCGTAGCAAGTAGCAAGTGACAATAGTAACAAAGGTGCAGCAAACTGTCCCAATCCCTTTTGTAGCAAGTGACAAGCCTTGACAAACTCTTATAGGAGGTAAAGCGCTCCCGAGGACACATGGGAATTTCTGTCAAGCTAGTTTTCATCATGTTCATATGACTCGCGTTCGCTACTTTGATAGTTTGATATGTGGGTGGACCGGTGCTTGGGTGCCGCCCTTACTTGGAAAAACATCCCACTTATGATTAACCCCTCCCGCAAGCATCCGCAACTACGAAAGAAGAATTAAGACAAAGTCTAAGCATAGCATTAAATTAGTGGATCCAAATCATCCCCTTACGAAGCAACACATAAACTAGGGTTTAAGATTCTGTCACTCTAGCAACCCATCATCTACTTAATACTTCTCAATGCCTTCCTCTAGGCCCAAATAATGGTGAAGTATTATGTAGTCGACGTTCACATAACACCACAAGAGGAGAGACAACATACAACACATCAAAATATCGAACGAATGCCAAATTCACATGACTACTTATAGCATGACTTATCCCATGTCCTCAGGAACAAAAGTGACTACTCACAAAGCATAATAATATTCATGCCCAGAGAGGTATTGAATAGCATCAATGATCTGAACATATAATCTTCCACCGAATAATCCAACAAGCATCGACTATAAAGAGTAATTAACACTACTTGCAACCTTACAAGTACCAATCGGAGTCACGAGACGGAGATTGGTTACAAGAGATGAACTAGGGTTTGGATATGAGATGGTGATGAGTCCCCTCCGATGAGAGGAGTGTTGGTGCTGATGATGGCGATGATTTCCCCCTCCGGGAGGGAAGTTTCCCCGGCAGGACGACCCTGCCGGAGCTCTAGATTGGTTCTGCTCAAGTTCCGCTTTGTGGCGGCAGCGATTCCTCCCGAAAGCCTCCTCTTGATTTTTTCTGGAACGAAACCCTCCTTATAGCAAAAGAGGGGAGCCAGAGGGCCAACAGGGAGCCCACAAGCCCCCTAGGCGCGACCAAGGGGGTATGTCGCGCCTAGCAGGCTTGTGGCCTCCTCGTGGATCCCCTCTGGTACTTCTTCCGCCCAGTATTTTTTATAAATTCCAAAATAATTACTCGTTGATTTTCACGGCTTTTGGAGTTATGTAGAATAGGTATGTCAAACTTGCTCCTTTTTTAGGCCAGAATTCTAGCTGCCGGCATTCTCCCTCTTCAAGTAAACCTTGCAAAATAAGAGAGAAAAGGCATAAGTATTGTACCGTGAAGTGTAATAACAGCCCATAAAGCGATAAATATCAACATAAAAGCATGATGCAAAATGGACGTATCAACCTACAGAAGTGATTAGTTCGATTTCTTCACCACCCACATATGAAGGGGTGGCAAAGAGTTCATCATCCTGCGAGCACCATATGAGAATGGAGGCATTGAAGCTAATGCACTTCTTTTCACAGTAGGGGGATTAGAGTACTCAAATGAATAGGCACAAAAATTCTTTGAGGACTTATGAATATAATGATTTGAGGAATAATGTTCATACTCATGTCCCTTGTAGTTTCCCTGCATATCAGAAGCATTAGTGCGACTACGAGCATAATTTTGACCATTTGAGGAATTTGATCCTCGTGAAGGCTTTGGTCCACCTGAGGAATTTCCTATGGGTTTCTGGTTCTTCACTGGTGGTGTCATGAGGACATTCACCTGAATATTTTCCAAGCCACTTTTGGGGACCCGAATTTTCCTCAGGGGAGGTCCATTCCTGTAGTTAGTTCAAACATATCGAGAAAATACTTCACCAAATTGATTTTTGAACAGTTTATAGTTGGATTCAAATGACTCATCAGAGGAATAGGACATTTCACATGCAAAGCCTGTTTGGGTAGATGGATCTATGGGGGGACCTTTAGCAGCAACCCATGAGGTTTTGGGGCACTGTTCAGGTTTCTAGTACGATCCGTCATCATTCAATTTCCTCTCAAAGGAAATGCCCTCTTTCCTTGGGTTCCTTTTCAGAATCTACTTTTGAGCAGATCACAAAGGGTTTCATGCGTGATGTCTGCTAGAACTACGTCGTTATTTCCCCAAAGAGGAAGGGATGATGCAGTATAGCGACGGTAGGTATTTCACTCAGTGATGAGACCAAGGTTATCGAACCAGTAGGAGAACCTCCTCACACCACGTAAACAACACCTGCACACAAATAAAAAATACTCGCAACGTGACGTGTTAAAGGGGTTGTCAATCCCTTTCGGGTACGACACCTCAAGATAGGCAAATAACGTGAGGTAAAAGTCGTAGATAGGATAAATAGACCGCGGAACAAATAAATTGCAGCAAGGTATTTTTGTAATTTTGGTTTAATAGATCTGAGAATAAAAGAAAAAGGAAAATAGATCGCAAAGGCAAATATGATGAAAAAAGACCCGGGGGCCGTAAGTTTCACTAGTGGCTTCTCTCGAGAAAAATAGCAAACGGTGGGAAAACAATTACTATTGGGCAATTGATAGAACTTCAAATAATCATGACGATATCCAGGCAATGATCATTATATAGGCATCACATCAAAGATTAGTAGACCGACTCCTGCCTGCATCTACTACTATTACTCCACACATCGACGGCTATCTAGCATACATCTAGTGTATTAGGTTCATGGAAAACGAAGTGATGCAATAAGAATGATGACATGATGTAGACAAGATCTATTTATGTAGAAATAGACCCCATCTTGTTATCCTTAATAGCAACAATACATACGTGTCGTTTCCCTTTCTGTCACTTGGATCAATAACCGTAAGATCGAACCCATCACAAAGCACCTCTTCCCATTGCAAGATAAATAGATCAAGTTGGCCAAACAAAACCCAAATATCGGAGAAGAAATACAAGGCTATAATCAATCATGCATATAAGAGATCAAAGAAGACTCAAATAACTTCCATGGGTAAAAACATAGATCTGATCATAAACTCAAAGTTCATCGGATCCCAACAAACACACCGCAAAAAGACTTACATCATATGGATCTCCAAGAGACCATTGTATTGATAATCAAGAGAGATAGGAAGCCATCTAGCTACTAACTACGGACCCGTAGGTCTACAAAGAACTACTCACGCATCATCGAAGAGGCACCAATGGACATGATGAACCCCTTCGTGATGGTGTCTAGATTGGATCTGGTGTTTCTAGACTCTGTGGCGGCTTGAATTGATTTTCGTCCCCCTTCCCAGGGTTTCTAGAATATTGGGGTATTTATAGTGCAAACAGGCGGTGCGGGAGGCCAACGAGGAGGGAACAACCCACCGGGGCGCGCTTGGGCCCCCAGGCATGCCCTGGTTGGTTGTGCTCCCATTGGAGCTCCCCTCAGGTGCGTTCCTAGCCCACTGGATGTCTTCTGGCCCAAAAAATCCACAAAAAGTTTCGCTGCGTTTGGACTCCGTGTGGTATTGATTTCCTACGATGTAAAAAACATGCCGAAAACAGCAACTGGCGTTGGGCACTATGTCAATAGGTTAGTAACAAAAAATGATATAAAATGACTATAAAATGATTGTAAAACATCCAAGAATGATAATATAACAACATGGAAAAATCAAAAATTATAGATACATTGGAGACGTATCAGCATCCCCAAGCTTAATTCCTGCTCGTCCTCGAGTAGGTAAATGATAAAAACAGAATTTTTGATGTGGAATGTTGCCTAACATGTTCATCACATTTCTTTTCTTTATAGCATGGGCATTTGGACTTTTATATAGTTCACAACAATAGTCTAGTTTTGACATGAAGACTTTAATACTCAAGCATACCAACAAGCAACCATGTCTTTCAAAATATCAACATTAAAGCAAGTTATCCCTAGGCCATTATGCTCAATCATTGATCCATTCATGAAACACACTCGAATATTAGCTACATCCAATGCTCAAATACGATAATAGTGCCCCTTAGTTGGTGCTTTATAAGAGAAGATGGACACTCAAATTCAAAATAAAAATTGCATAAGTAAAACAAAGGCCCTTCCCAGAGGGAAGTATGGATTTGTTGAGGTGCCAGAGCTCAAAGCGAAAATTGAGAGATAAAAACATTTTGGGAGGCATACTTTTCCCACCAACGAAAACGACTTAGAGCTCCCAACATTTTCCATGCTAGATACAACATAGGTGGTTCCCAAACAGAAAATAAAATGTATTCCTTTTTCCACCATAACTTTCACTTTCCATGGCTTGTCCGTATCCACGGGTGCCCTTCATACCAACACTTTCCAAGGAATTTATTATTTGACAACAAAAAGTAAATTCATTTTTTTTATTTCGGGACTGGGCATCCCTAATAGCTTTGTCGTACTCTCGTGGAATGACGAGTAAATAAACACTCATCGTGAGAATAACACATCTAGCATGGAAAATATTGGCCACCCCTCACCGCCTCGCGAGCGGTAGTGCACACAAAAGATAAATTTATTTTGAAAATTAGAGATGGCACATGCAAATTTTCTTAGAACAGCATGGAAATACCGCATATAGGTAGGTATAGTGGACTCATATGGCAAAACTGGTTTAAAGGGTTTTGGATGCACAAGTAGTGATCATACTTAGTGCAAAATGAAGGCTAGCAAAAAGATTGAAAAGCGAACAACCAAGAAACAAAAAATCGCATACCCAAGCATTAAGCATAAGTAACACCAAATAATGCACCACAAGTAGGATATAAATTCCATTGCATAACTATTGACTTTTGTGCTTGCATAGGGAATCACAAACCTTAACATCAATATTCTTACTAAAGCACAATTACTCATCAACATGACTCACATATCATATCGTCATATCTCAAAACCATTACTAAGAATCAAGTTTATTTTGTCCAATGATCTTCATGAAAGTTTTTATTATATCCTCCTTGGATATATATCACTTTCGGACTATTTTCATATGTTGCTTTTGATAAGCTCAAACAAATTTAAGTGAAGAAAATGAGCATAATTTTTCTTTCTCTAAAAATAATCTAAGTGGAGCAAGAGAGAATTTATTAAAAAAATACTAACTCCCAAATAAATATAAGTGAAGCATGAGAGCATTTCTTCAAAAATAAAAAAGCACACCGTGCTCCAAAAGATATAGGTGAAGTACTAGAGCAAATCCATGGCTCTAAAAATTTAAGTGAAGCATAGAAGCAAGCATAGCATAATTTTTGGCTCTCTCAAAAAGGCGTGTCCAGAAAGAATTAAAGACTTAAAACACAAATCAAAACAAGCAAAGACTCATATCATACAAGACGCTCCAAGCAAAACTCATAATATATGACGAATAAAAATATAGTTTCAAGTAAAATATCGATGGTTGTTGGAAGAAGAGGGGATGCCACTCGGGGGCATCCCCAAGCTTAGTTGCTTGCGACTTCTTGAATATTATCTTGGGGTGCCCCGGTCATCCCCAAGCTTAGCCTTTTGCTAATCCTTATTCCTTCATCCATCGTAAGATCACCCAAAACTTGAAAACTTCAATCACACAAAACTCAACAAAACCTTCGTGAGATTCGTTAGTATACGAAAGCAAACCACTACTATAAGTATTGTTGCAAACATATTCGTATTTTATTTCTGAATTATAGCTACTGTGTTCCAACTTTTATATGTCAAAAACTCATCAAAGAAAACCATAGAATCATCAAAACAAGCACACAACGCAAAGAAAATAGAATCTATCAAAAACAAAACAGTGTGTAGCAATTTGACTACTTCGAATACTTATGTAACTTCAAAAATTCTGCAACATTAGGAAGACATGAATAATTTGTTTATTAATCTTCTGAAAAAATAATAAACTCAACAACACTTTTCTGTTAAAATTGAAAAATAATTCCGTGAGCACAAAAGTTTCTGTTTTTCAGCAAGATCAAATCAACTTTCACCCAAATCATCCCAAAGGCCTTGCTTGGCACAAACACTAATTTAAACCACAAAAACACATTTAACCAGAGGTATAATTGTGTATTTTATTTAAAACAGCAAGAAAACCAAAAAGCAAATAGATACAAGTTGGATTGCCTCCCAACAAGCGATATCGTTTTACGGCCCTAGCTAGGTATAACGCATAGGATCTAAGTGTTGTCAACTTTGTTTCTAGATCCATATGGTGCCCTCATGATTGATTCATAAGGTGGCCTAAGTATTGTTCTAGTGAAGTGTTCCATTCCCTTCCTTAGTGGAAATTGAAATTTAATATTGCCTTCTATCATATCAATCACGGCACCAATAATACGTAAAAACGGTCTTCCAAGTATAATTGGACAAGGCAGATTGCAATCAATATCAAGAACAATAAAATCTATGGGCACATAATTCCTGTTTGCAGGAATAAGAACATCATTAATTCTTCCCATAGGATTTTTAATAGTAGAATCTGCCAAGTGCAAATTTAAAGAGCATTCTTAAATATTGGTAAGACCAAGCACATCACATAAAGATTTCGGAATTGTAGAAACACTAGCACCCAAGTCACATAAAGCAAAACACTCATAATTTTTAATCTTGACTTTGATAGTAGGTTCCCACTCATCATGAAATTTTCTAGGAATTGAAACTTCTAATTCCATTTTTTCTTCAAAAGCTTCCATCATAGCATCAACAATATGTTTAGAAAAAACTTTATTTTGTTCATAAGCATGGGGTGAATTTATCATGGATTACAACAAAGAAATACAATCAACCAAAGAGAAACTATCATAATTAAAGTATTTGTAATCTAAAATAGTGGGCACATCACTAATTAAAGTCTTGACCTCTTCAAACCCATTTTTATCAATTTTCTCAACAAGATTTTCACCCTCTGAATCAGAGGGACGCCTTCTAACTAAAGTTGACTCTTCTCAAGTCCCTTTTTCATCAATCTTAATTTTACTAAACTAAGTATCAATAGAAGAAACACCAATAATTTTAAGATCTTCATTTTTATTTTCTAACGAGAATGGTTTGGCAGCCATTTGATTCACTAAAGTAGCTTGTGCATCGGATATTTTTCCTAACAAACTTTCAACAAAAGCATACTTAGATTGGAGATTGCAAACTTCTCTACTAATATCATCAAGTTGTTTTGTTATAGCCTATAACACAACGTAGTGTTCCTTAAGTTCTTTAGTAAAATACTTATTATGCTCAAATTGTGTAGTCATATATTCCTTAGTGCTTTTCTCAATTTCAAGAAAAATATTTGGGTAAGGAACATCATAATATTTTATTTGAGGCATCATGACTATGCAAGCAAGATTGCACACAAAAATAGATCTAAAGAGAAAACGGCAAATGAAAAAGAGAGCGAATAAAACGGCAAATTTTTGTGAAGTGGGGGAGAGGAAAACGAGAGGCAAAAGGCAAATAATGTAAATTGTGAGGAGATGAGATTTGTGATTAGGAACCTAATTGATGTTAAAGATCCTCTCCGGCAACGGCGCGAGAAATTGGCACGTTGGCGGGAGACTATCTTGACTTGATTTTCCCCGGCAACGGCGCGAGAAATTCCTTTTGATGTCTGCTAGAACTACGTCAGTATTTCCCCAAAGAGGAAGTGATGATGCAGTAAAGCGATGGTAGGTATTTCCCTCAGTGATGAGATGTTATCAAACCAGTAGGAGAACCTTCTCACACCACGTAAACAACACATGCATACAAATAACAAATACTTGCAACCCGACGTGTTAAAGGGGTTGTCAATCCCTTTCGGGTACGGCACCTCAAGATAGGCAAATAACGTGAGGTGAAAGTGGTAGATAGGATAAATAGATCACGGAACAAATAAATTGCAGCAAGGTATTTTTTGTATTTTTGGTTTAATAGATCGGAAAATAAAAGAAAAGGAAAATAGATCGCAAAGGCAAATATGATGAAAAGAGACCTGGGGGCCGTAGGTTTCACTAGTGGCTTCTCTCGAGAAAAATAGCAAACGGTGGGAAAACAATTACTGTTGGGAAATTGATAGAACTTCAAACAATCATGACGATATCGAGGAAATGATCATTATATAGGCACTAGCAGAAAACAAGGCTTCGGTCCAGGGCTGAAATCCCACTAGTCCCGGTTCACTCATGAACCGGGACCCATGGTGGCATTGGTCCCGGTTCGTGAGGCCAGGGCGCCGGACGGGCCACATGGGCCATTGGTCCCGGTTCTTGTGACCCTGTTGGTCCCGGTTCCAGACACGAACCGGGACCAATGAGCCTTGCTCCTGGCCCACGACCATTGGTCCCTGTTTGTGTCTGGAACCGGGACTAAATGGTGTCCTTTAGTCCCAGTTCCAGCCACAAACGGGGACTAATGGTTGGCCTATATATACCCCCAGCCCACGAGCATTGTGGTGCACTGCTCTGTTTTTTTGGCCGACCGTGGGAGAGCTTTGTGGTGCTCTAGCTCACCTCCTATGCACATGAGGTGTTCGATGAAATGCCTGAGCCACACTTAAGCTTTCTACTCTCAAAACTCCTTGTCCAAGCTCCATTTTCCTCAAGATTTGTCTAGGCTTGCCGGTCCGTCCTGTCCCGTCCCCGTCCTCACCGTCGTCGATCGCCCGCGCCCATCTCGGCACCGGCACCATCGTGGTTAGCCAATTCTTCTAATCTTCTTTCTAAAAGAAAAAAGTTCTTACTTGTATGATTTAGATAGATACTTGTGTAATTTTCTTACTTTTATTTTGGGTTAATTGGATATATGCCACTACAATTTCTGGCTATTTGAGAAACGCCACTGCAACTTTCATCTTTCGAAAAATGCCATTGCAACTCTGTGTACATTCGACAGATGCCATTATGCCCACTTCCACACATATACTCGCCAATATACCAACGTATTCCTGCCGTACGTACGTATAAATGGTGGGAACCACACAAAACTTTTTTTTGGAAGAGCGGTTGACTCGCTGCATCCTTCCACCAGAGTGCCAGACCTGCTGCATCCTTCCTCAACCCCCACGTGTTCCCCATCGAGACCTAAACCTAGATCGTGGCGGCGGCCTATGACGAGCATGGGCATGGCGGCGGCGGACGCCGGCGACCTAGGCGGAGAAGAGCACCTTTTTCCCGCAGTCCCTCCCCTCCTTGGCGACAGCAAAGTCCCTCCCCAGTTTCGTCACTCCCCTTGCGGACGGAAGGCGGCGAGCATGGAGGCGCTGGTGCCGGTGGAAGGCGGCGAGCATGGCGGGAGCGAGGACATGATTCTTGCCTTATTTTCCCTGCCCTCAGACCGGACGAAAGCTTCCCCCAAACCTCCTTCCCCTCAACGGCTGAAGGCAATAAGCATGGCGACAGCGGACATGCTAGAGCTTGGGGGCATCCAGGACCTGGTCCGTGCATCCCCGACTCGCCTTTCCAATCAGATGGAGGAAGCTCACCCGATGGCAACCATGATTGCAGCCCCAAATCCTCTCTCCCTGTAAGTATCTGAATAATCTTTTGTTGGTGGTTCTCTGTCCGGAATTAAATTCCTTGTGATAGTATAGCAGTAGTCGTTGGTGTTGGTTCTTGACTGCCATTTCTGCCAATTTTTGGTAGGTGCAACGGGAGCAAAGAATTTGACATAGATTGGGGAGATTACCTAGCCAATGATGCACGAATGATAACTATGGGTGAAATAGAATATGGCGTTTCTGCTGGTCCTTTGCTTCCTTTGCTTGTTCAAGGGATTGAGTGTTCCACATCCCAGCTTGCTAGTTCAAGCCAGCCGAATCATGTGGATGTTGAGCGCCAAACAAATGATGTAGATGGTGACCAAGAATCTGAATATACTTTAGCTGGCCCATTTGATAATGAAGAGGAGTATATTGGAGTTGATGATGAGAATATGTATGATGTTACCGTGCCTATTACTATCACAGCGCAACCCGAAGCCCCAACGTTTATTGATGAAGGAGATGATAACATGGATGAGGCAGTGGTAATTAACATATCCAAGAGGAGGCAGAAATTGCTGACTTTGATCCCCTGCAATATAGAATTGTGCATGATCCTGAAAAACCTGACATTAGAGTAGGGGCTCTATTCCCTGACATTGTTGCCTTTCGTAAAGCTATAAGGTGTCATGATGTTCTAGCAGACTTTGAGTTTGCTAATGTGAGGACTGCCCAAAGTAGATTCATGGCTAACTGCGCATACGATAATTGTCCATGGCGCATTCACGCGTCTAGGCTATGTGATGAAAAGGTTATCATGGTATGCTAATACACGTCTAGACTTTGTTGTTTATAATTGATCTATTAATTCTGACATATGATTTCTTATACGAGCATGACATCATTTTGCAGATAAAAAAGATGCCTTTCGAGCATGACTGTCCAATAACAAAGCTAGAAGGTAGCAAAATGGCATCCCAAGATTGGGTTGCAGAGAAGCTCGAAGATTGGGTGAAGAAAAACCCTGGAGCGGGCGCAAAACAAGCTATGGTGAAGGTGTAGTATCAATATAACTTCAAGTTGAAGTATAGTAAGGCTTGGGAAGGTATGCATCTAGATCTGGACAAGATCAATGGTAAATACGAGGATTCTTTTCAGTTGTTGTTTTGTTGGAAAGCAGAAATCGAGAGGAAGAGTCCTGGAAGCATAGTTGAAATTGAATTAGCTAAGATCAATGATAAGTATCATTTCAGTAGAGTCTTCGTAGCTTTTAAGCCGTGCATAGATGGTTTTTTAGCTGGTTGTAGACCATACATAGGAGTAGATGCAACCGCACTAAATGGAAAGTATGTTGGTCAGCTAGCATCAGCAACCGCAGTAGATGGACACAACTGGTTGTACTACGTAGCATATGTTGTGTTTGATTCAGAAACAAAACAGAATTGGACATGGTTTATGCAGTAGTTGCGTAGGGCTGTAGGATCTCCACCAGGGCTTGTCATTTCTAGTGATGCTTGCAAGGGGTTAGAAACTGTTGTTGACAACATATTCCCTGAATGTGAATATAGAGAGTGCATGAGACATCTGTATCAAAACTTCATGAAGAAATACCATGGTAAAGTGTACACAGACCATTTGTACCCAGCTGCAAGGGGATTCACCGAGCAAATGTTTAGGTATCACATGGAGAAGATATATGAGGTAGATCCAAAGGCTATTGAATATCTTGAGAATCACCATAATAGGCTTTGGTATAGATGTGACTTCGGGGAAGCTAGCAAGGTTGATTATCTCACTAACAACATTTCTAAAAGTTTTAACAAGCAGATCAAAGATTTTAAAGCCTGAATCTGTGTGAGTTGTTGGATAAGATAAGAGAGCTTATTATGGTGAAGTTCAATGTGAGGAAGCAGATTTCTAGGCAGATGGCGGCCAAATACTGCCAGCTGTCCTTAAAAAGCTCAATTCCCTTGGCAAAACAATTGGACTACACAAATCTCATGGAATACTGATACTCAAGCAGAGGTTACCCTTTATAATGTCAAAACCTATGACCAAAGCCACACTGTAGACTTGGAGAAAAGAGCATGCACATGTCGGGTATATCAAGTTTCAGGGAAGCCTTGTATTCATGCATTAGTATTCATATGCTCAATGAGAGTTAGAGGGGTAGAAATCCAATCCTTCGTTGATGACTACTACAACGTGGCCAGATTTCGGGCTACATATGCATGGTCGATGCCAACAATAACAGATAAGACACAATGGGTGCAAGTGGATCTTGGCTTCACGGTAAACCCACCTATACAAGAGAAAAGGCCTCCTAGCAAGCCTAGAGTATAGAGAATTAGAGGGTCCCTTAAACCTAGCAGGAAGGTGGTTAAGTGCAAGAAATGTAAGCAACCTGGCCACTTTGAATAAACTTGCACAATCCCTCCTCCAAGATATCTTGATTATGTTGACGAGGAACAACCAGAGCAGCCACAAGAGCACCACACGCCTAGTAAAAGGTATAGTAACATGTTTCTTTCCTAACTAGTTATAATGCACATTTCTTAATTTTCTATGGGATACATTGCAGGAAGCGACATGCTACTGTAGCTGAGGAGCAAGATGTGCATGACGACGAGCCTATAGCTAATTACAAGAGGTAACTCTTCTTAATTCTAACAGTAGCTAATGGATGTTGCCTAAGATTTCTCCAATAATATGATTCTCCATGTATCTATAGGAATAGGACTACACCAACCAAAGCCAAGTCTTCGGTGAAGAAGATGACACCCGCGAAGAAGGCGACACCGGGAAAGAATGCCACACCCGTGAAGAAGGCAACACCGGGAAAGAAGGCCACACCCGCGAAGAAGGCTAGGAAGACGACTCAAGTGAATAAACAAGCTAAATGTAAAGAAAAGAAGATGTCGCCCATGAAGAAAAAGACTCCAACGAAAAATGGCAAGAAAAAGAAACCAGAAGTTGTTGTACCATCCATAAGTGAGGCTGTTCTGAAGCCATCACTTGGAACCAAGCGAAGCCTTATGTACTGGCTTGGGGGCTAGTTAATGGTCATGTAAGCATGTCGAACATTTGTGATTTTTTTGCGATGGCCATTTGAACCTGTAGAACTCCTGAATGTTTGAACCCGGAGTATTTATGTACACATGTGTGCCTAAGGCTTAATCCTTTATATCTGTTCATGTATGCAACCCTTTTAATGGAGCCATTTGAATGTTTATTTACATGTCAATTATTTTCTGCATTCCAAATTATTTACAGCAGCATTCCAATTTTATTTACAGTAGCATTCCAATTTTATTTTGTCACAATTTATTTCATGATTTTTTAAGCCTGATTCAGGTGGGTCCCACCATTTATACGTACATATGACAGGAATACGTTGGTATATTGGCCGGTATATGCGTGGAAGTGGGCATAATGGCATCTATCAAATGTACACAGAGTTGCAATGGCATTTTTCGAAAGATGAAAGTTGCACTGGCGTTTCTCAAATACCCGGAAATTGTAGTGGCATCTATCCAATTAACCCTTTTATTTTTATTTGTTATTATATAGTGTGATGGTTTTGGTATTCGCCAACGTCGTCCCTCGCCCTATCTATGATTCGTATGTGGTATATATTATCTTTTATAACTATTTGTTTTATTTCGTGTTTATGACAATTATGTCGACCAACGTGACATAGATTTTTTAATCTATGAGGCATGTGAACCGTAAATTCCAACCGACATAGAAATTCTTGTCGAGAAGTTAAATTTGGTTGAAAAAGAAAACAATTACTTGAAACAAAAATTACAAATAGTTGAAGAGGAGAATATGATATTGGAGTTGAATGTTGCCGATGTTGCCGATGATCACAAGATCAAGATGCATGCAATGCGCTTGAAGATTAGAAAGATTAGAAAATATGCCATTCATACTAAGGCTTGGAATCATTATGACGTTGGATCAATTGGTACCTTAGTTGCGGTTATGATCGCATTTATTGTTGCATTTAAATTTTATAGTTTCAATGTATGTTTTAATTAGATGCTCTAGAGAGTTATATGTTGTTCAATAATGAGAACTATGTATGAACGTTATGTATTTATTTTGGTCATTGCTGTACTTTGGCTTTAATGTGATGATGAATTTCCATGAATTTAGTCACTTCTCTATTCCTGATATGTTGTAATGGTTTTTAATACACTTTATTATATAAGGCACGTAGATGAACCGGTAATGGATGTACGATGACCGACGCACCTCTGAGTATATTAAGGGCCTACATCATTTTCTTGAAGCGGATGAGGCAAACTAGAATAATGGTTTTATGCATTGTCCATGTACTGCCTATGGGAATATGAAGGCTTTCTCCAACTCTAAAACCCTTCACTTCCACCTGCTTGAGAAGGGTTTTATGCCACACTATAATGTTTGGACCAAGCATGGAGAAAGAGGGGTTATGATGGAAGACAACGAAGAATAAGAGGATCATGACAACTACCCGCCCCTTGAATACGGTGATGTTGCAATGGGGGAAGCTGAAGATCAAGAGGAACCAGACGATGTGCCCGATGATGATCTTCGTCGGGTCATTGTTGATGCACAGAGAGAATGCGATAGTGAAAGAGAGAAGCTGAAGTTCGATCACATGTTAGAGGATCACAAAAAAGGTTGTGCCCAAATTGCGAAGATGACAACACAAAGCTCGGTACCACACTGGAATTGCTGCAATGGAAGGCAAACAATGGTGTATCTGATAAGGGATTTATTTCGCCACTGAAAATAATGAAGAAGAAGCTTCCAAAGGATAAAGAATTGCCCGGCAGTACGTACGAAGCAAAGAAGGTTCTATACCCGTGACGTAATGCATGTGATGAAGAATATTTGCGTGAACCTGCTAGGCTTCTTGGGACTGTATGGGAAGACAAAAGATACACCGGAGGCATGGGACGAACATCATTGTGTGCATGAAAAAGACGGCATGCATCCAAAGCAGTATGAAGGTCCTGCCAGCTACGCTCTTACCAAAGAAGAAAAGGAAATCTTCTTTGAATGTCTGCTCCGTATGAAGGTCCTGTATGGCTTCTCGTCGAATATAAAGGGAATAATAAATATGGCAGAGAAAAAGTTCCAAGACCTAAAGTCTCATGACAGCCACGTGATTATGGCACAACTGCTTCCGGTTGCATTGAGGGGGCTTCTACCGGAAAACGTTCGATTAGCCATTGTGAAGCTATGTGCATTCCTCAATGCAATCTCTCAGAAGGTGATTGATTGCAATCCTTGGCGATGGCTACACGAATGCTGATGACAACAAACCTTCCCTTGCAATGGCATCAGAAGAATGCTCCTAGCACTCCCCGGCAATGGAACTAGAAGAATGTTGTTGATGGCCCACCAGCGCGTGGGTTCGCAGCAGTTTTCGAGGGTAGAGTATTCGACCCAAATTTGTTGATAAGCCCGTCAGGAGGTGAGAGAATACTCTCGAGTATTAGCAGCTGAATTTTTCAGATTCAACCACACCTAAAAGATTAGTATCTGCAAGAAAAGTAGTAACAGCAAAGTAGTATGATAAAAACGATGTCAGAAATGATGTGTTGACGGCAGACTATTCCTAATGATTGTATCAATGGTGCCAAGTAGACTCGTTGATGGAAGTTGTCAGTTCTTGTCAACGACTAGCGAACCAAAATTGTAGCAGGTAGCAGCAGTGTAACGAGCAATAGCAGCGGCAAGGAATAGCAGTAGTGGCAGCAGTAGCAAATGGCAACAGTGGCAAGCGACAGTAATAGCAACGGTAGTAGCAGCAACAGCAGAGCAAGACAAGTAACAGCAGTAGCAACAGTAGTAGCAGCAGCAGCAGAGGAAGACAAGTAACAGCAGTAGCAACACTGGTAGCAGCAGCAGAGCAAGACAAGTAACAGCAGTAGGACAAACTCATAGGCAATGGGTCGGTGATTTGTTTGGATGATATTCATCATGCAACAGCTATAACACGGAGAGATATGTGGCTAGCTCCCGTTCATCAATGTGATGTAGGCATGCATTCCGTGTGTCGTTATACGTGCTTAGGGAAAAAACATGCATGACACCTATTGTCCATCCCTCCCGTGGCAACGGGGTCCAAAAGCAAACTACGGGATATTAAGGTTCTCCTTTTCATAAAGAACCGAACCAACACATTAGCACTTGGTGAACACATGAACTCCTCAAACTATGGTCATCACCGGGAGTGGTTCCGGTTATTGTCACTCCGGGGTTGACGGATCATAACACATAGTAGGTAACTACAACTTGCAAGATCGGATCTAAAACACACATATATTGGTGACAACATAATAATTTCAGATCTGAAATCATGGCACACGGCCCCTAGTGACAAGCATTAAGCATGGCAAAGTAGTAGCAACATCAATCTCAGAACATAGTGGATACTAGGGATCAATCCCCATCAAAACTAACTCGATTACATGATAGATCTCATCGTACTCATCACCGCCCAGCGAGCCTACGAATAGATTACTCACGAACGACAAAGAGCTTCATGGAATTGGAGAGGGAAGAAGGTTGATGATGACGATGACGACGATTTCCCCTCTCCGGAGCCCAAGACGGACTCCAGATCTTCCCTCGAGATGAAGAACAGGTGGTGGCGGCACCTCCATATCGAAAACGCGACGAAAACTTCTATTTTTATTTTTTCTCGGACGAAAAGGATCTTATAGACCTGAGATTGGGGGCGGCAGAGCCGTGTGGGCCCCACAAGCCTGCCCACCGCCACCAGGGGGGTGGTGGAGGAGCATGGGCTTGTGGCCCACTGGCCCACCCCCTGAGGTGGAACTTGGCGCTGATATTTTTCTTATTTTCCAATACTGCTCCCCGTAAATTTTGAGGACGTTTGGAGAACTTTGATTTCTGCAAAAAATAACACCAAGGCAATTCTGCTGAAAACAACGTCAGTCCAGGTTAGATCCATTCAAATCACGCAAATTAGAGTCCAAAACAAGGGCAAAAGAGTTTGGAAAAGTAGATACGATGGAGACGTATCAACTCCCCCAAGCTTAAAACCTTGCTTGTCCTCAAGCAACTCAGTTGACAAACTGAGAGAGAAAGAAAAACTTTGACAAACTCTGTTTGTTCTTGTTGTTGCAACTATGTCTAACTCATAACCAGAATTTTAGCAAGATCACAAGTTAACCACATAAGCAAATGACACAAAGGTCTCACAGTAAACTAATATCAATGGCATAATCAGCAAACGAGCAAATAATAATGAGTTTCAAATACCAACACTTCAATCAACACAAGCATGAAGCAATATGAATAGGTGGTATCTCGCTAGCTCTTTCTGAGACCGCAAAACATAAACGCAGAGCACTTTCAAGGATCAAGGGCTGACTAAACATTGTAATTCATAGCAACGAATATCCAGTCATAGTCATACTCAATATCAATCAAAAGCAAAGCATAAAAATGACACAGGTGCTCTCTAATTGGTGCTTATATAAGAGGAGGACGACTCGACAGGAAAATAAATAGACAGGCCCTTCGCAGAGGGAAGCATTGATATGCAGAGGTGCCAGAGCTCAAGCTTTGAAAACAGAGATAATAATTTTGGGTGGCATGCTTTCATTGTCAACCCAATGACCAAGAGTTCTCAATATCTTCCATGCTACTCATGCTATAGGCGGTTCCCAAACAGAAAAGTAAAGTTTTAACTCCCCCACCACCAATCAATCACACTCCACAGCTAGCCGAATCCTCGGGTACCGTCCATACTAACATCAATCCGGGGGGAGTCTTGTTTTACAGTTATGTTTCCGATTTAAGCGTGGAATTGGGCATTCCAATTACCGGCCCCTTTCTCGTGAATGACTATGAATAAACACATGTCGAGGATAACACTCCTAGCATGGAAGATACCAATAGCCCTCTGTCACCACATGAGCGGTTCGGGCATGCAAAACAGATTATTTCTTGAAGGTTTAGAGAATGGCACATGCAAATTTACTTGGAACGGCAGGTAGATACCGCAAATAGGTAGGTATGGTGGACTCTCATGGAAAAACTTTTGGGTTTATGGAAGTGGATGCACAAGCAGTATTCCGCTTAGTACAAGTAAAGGCTAGCAAAAGACTGGGAAGCGACCATGTAGAGAGCGACAACAATCATCAAGATGCAATGAGTTTGGCTAACATTGAATGCAAGCATGAACAAATATAAATCACCATGAACACGAACATCATAGAGGCTATGTTGATTTTGTTTCAACTACATGCATGAACATGCGCCAAGTCAAGCCACTTGAAACATTCAAAGGAGAATACCATCCTATCATACTACATCACAGTCATCTCAAAACCTATGTTGGCATTCAAGACAAACCATTATAAGCTCTCAGTTAAATAAGCATGGCATCAGAAACTATGATCTCTAAGTTGTCATTGCAAACATGGTTTTCTCACAACAAAGCTAAATCTGGGTCGACAAGCTAGTCATATTTACAAAAACAAAATAGATAGAGTTCATACCAGCTTTTCAGTCTCAGTCACTTCATCCTATATCATCATTGTTGCCTTTCATTTGCACGATCGAACGATGAAAACGATAATAAGCGCATTGGACTAAGCTGAATCTGCAGGCAAACACAAAGGAGAAGACAAAATAATATGGCTCTTTCAAAGCTAAACAGGTAAGCATGCAAGAACCAATAAACATTGTAACCAATATCTTCTACCTTGACACACAGAAAAATAAAACTATTTACACGGGAAAGCTCCCAACAAGCAAAAGAAGAAAGAAAATTCTTTTGGGTTTTCTCAAAAGGACACAAAACAAGAAAACAAGAAAACGAAAAGAAACTAGCATGGATAATACAGTGGCAAAGTGTAAACACCAGCTAAAAAGTGAAATCATAAGCATGAATGTAAAGTCGGTGAGAACATGTACTCCCCCAAGCTAAGGCTTTTGGCCTAGCTTGGTCTACTCCCATGGATGATCCTGGCGAAACCCAAAGTCATAATGGGTGTTATACGGGAGTGCTGCAGCCACTGCCTGAATAGCTGCCTCACGAAGTCGAGCAGAAGTCGCATCCCTCTCATACTCCTCTACCTCTCCTATGGTTATGTAGTATCTTCGTTTAACCTGAAAGTCAAAGAAAGCAGGAGCAGGAATGGTAATATGGAAAACACGCTGCCGGTTAAATATCAAGCGGTATAGGAGGGATCCATGATCTCTCTCAAGGAACTGGTAGCGTGTTAGAGCGACACGATCAAGGTAGGCTGTACGGAGAAGAGGGTCTTCTGGACGGATGGATACCCCATGAAAATTTGCTAAGCGTGTAGCATAAACTCCACCAAAGAAATCCCCCTCACTAGCATTTTTATTCAGCCTCATTGCTATTATAGCTCCCATATTGAAGCTCTTGTCACCTGTTACTGCGCTCTTAAGGATACTAAGTTCGGAAGCGCATAGGTGACAATGTGCACCCTTGCCGTTAATGCACCTACCTATGAAGAGGGCAAGGTAGTGCAAGGCAGGGAAATGGATGCTTCCTATGGTGGCTTGTGTGATATCTCTGGTTTCTCCAACAGTTATACTGGAGACAAAGTCTCTGACCGAAGACTTAGGAGGATCATTAACACTACCCCAATCGGGTATCTTGCAAATCCTATTGAAATCCTCCAGATCCACGGTATAGGATTTATCGTACAGATCAAACAGTATGGATGAGTCACGGCCAGCTAAAAATTTAAATCTACGCACAAAATAGGCAGTGAGCATAGCATACTGTTCACATTTATCTGAGAGGAATTCTTCTAACCCGGCATTGCGGACAAGTGCATCAAACTCATCCTTGAAACCTGTTGCGATCATGAACTCATCGGAAGGCCATTCACATGGTTGTACCGGTGCGTCCCTTAGTTGAAAAGGTTCGGGCTCCCGAAAAGAGAGACGAGGACCCTTCTTACTTGAGGAACCACCATGAAACTTCCTCCTGAACATAATTTCCTTATGCTGAAATTTTTGAAGTTCAAGAGAAAAGTGAATAAAGACCCACCACACCTTGTAGCAACAACTCCTACTAGTGCCTAGAGACCGTATCACGCGCTAAAACTACTTGGGACCAGCTAAAATCAACTTTTCTAGCTCAAGAACAGGGTCACCAAGGTAGCAAGAATTCACGAAGGATAAAGCACTAGAGCAAAAACTAATTGGACCAATGGAGGAGTCACTTACCAAGGAGTAATTTCCCCAAAACGGTTCAGATAATGGTGCTTTGAGCAAAGAGATCAAAAATCACAGCCAAATGAGCAAGAACATGGGTTTGAGCTGCGAAACAATTTTTTCTGGAGGTGGAAGAAGAGGCTGGAAGCTGGAATGAGTGGAGGGGGTGTCTGTGGGCCCCACAAGCTTGCACCCCACCACCAGGGGGGTAGGTGGCGGTGGCAGGGCTTGTGGCCCACTGGTCAGGCCCCCAGGCCAGCTCTCAGGCCCAGAAATTTTCAAAAATTCCAGAAAAAATCATACTAAATTTTCAGGACCATTGGAGAACTTTTATTTTCGTGGTATTTTTCTCTCGGACGCTAAAACAGAAAACAGGAAAAATTAAACTAATTCTATTATTTTTCTTCTAAACAAAAGAAAAGGAAAACTCAAAACAGAGGTATGTGACTCTTTGATTCATCCGTTTCATGGTCATCGAAAGAAATCCGTCAATCGGGTTGATCAAGTCCTTATGACAAAACCTTCTCGAATCGCAAGAGAGAACGGAGAATTTTCGAATAGCCACTAAGTCACCTCAATGGGGATATGTATCTCCCGAACAAGCAAATCATACTTCATCTTGACACGAGGAATAGGGCATTCAAAGCTCCCAATGAGAATCGATGAAGTCTTTTCGATAGCATTGATACAATGTACTGGATATTGTTTCTTTGGAAAGTGCACTGTGTGCTCATTACCGTTGACGTGGAAAGTGACATTGCCTTTGTTTCAATCTATAACAGCCCCTGTAGTGTTTAAAAAGGGTCTTCCGAGGATGATAGCCATGGCATCCTCCTTGGGAATATCCAAGATAACAAAGTCTGTTAAGATAGTGGTGTTAGCAACCACAACAGGCACATCCTCGCAAATGCCGATAGGGAAAGCAGTTTATTTGTCGGCCATTTGTAGAGAAATTTCAGTGGGTGTCAACTTATCCAACTCAAGTCTACGATAAAGAGAGAGTGGCATAACACTAACACCGGATCCAAGGTCACATAAGGCAGTTCTTACATAGTTTCCTTTAATGGAGCAAGGTATAGTGGGCACTCCGGGATCACCAAGTTTCTTAGTAGTTCCACCTTTGAAAGTGTAATTGGCAAGCATGGTGGAGATCTCAAGATCTGGTATCTTCCATTTATTAGTCACGATATCTTTCATGTACTTGGCATATGGAGACATCTTGAGCATATCAGTTAATCGCATCTGCAGAAAGAAGGGTCTTATCATCTCAATGAAGCGCTCAAAATCCTCATCATCCTTTTTCTTGGATGGCTTAGGAGGAAAGGGCATAGGCATCTGAACCCATGGCTCCCTTTCTTTACCATGCTTCCTAGTAGTGAAGTCATTCTTATCATACTTCTTAGGTCGTGGATTATCAGGATTAACCGTAGGTTCAATCTCCACATCCTCATCATTGCTAGGTTGAGCATTATTATGAACATCACTGTCCATATTGTCACAGGGTTCATGTTCATCACCAGATTGTGTTTCCGCATCACACGCAGAAATATCATTAGGTTCTTCAGGTCTGAAAGTACTTGGTGACCTGGCGTGTAGGCTCCTATCATCCTTCTTCTTCTCCTTAGGATGACTAGGTGTATCAGCATTGATTCCTTGAGAATCTTGATCAATTCTCTTAGGATGACCTTCAGGATACAAAGGTTCCTGAGTCGTTTTGCCTCCTCTAGTAATGACTCTGACAGATTAGTCATTTAATTTATTGAGCAAGTCATTCTGAGCTTTAAGTACTTGTTCTACCTGAGTAGTAATCATAGAGGCATGTTTACTCAGAAGCTTCAGGTCATTGACATTTCTGTCTACACAAGCACTTAAATGGCTAAGCATACGAGTACTTTGTTCCAAATGTCTGCTAACATAATCATTGAAACTCTGTTGTTTGGCAACAAAGTTGTCAAATTCATCAAAGCATAGGCTAGCAGGTTTATCAAAAGGAATATCACTCTCATCAAACCTACGCAGAGAATTCACTTCCACTACCTGTATCGGGTTATCAAGACCATGGATTTCTTCGATAGGTGGTAGATTTTTGACATCTTCAGATCTAATGCCTTTCTCTTGCATAGATTTCTTGGTTTATTGCATATTTTCGGGACTGAGCAATAGAATACCTCTTTTCTTAGGAGTTGGCTTAGGAGGTGGTTCGGGAATAGTCCAAGCATTATCGTTGATCAAGATGTTATTCAGTAGAGTCTCAGCTTGTTCTACAGTTCGTTCCCTTAAAACACAACCGGCACAACTATCTAGGTAGTCTGTAGAGGCATCGGTAAGTCCGTTATAGAGGATATCAAGTATCTCGTTCTTCTTAAGAGGGTGATCAGGCAAAACATTTTGCAGCTGGACGAGCCTCCCCCAAGCTTGTGGAAGACTCTCTTCTTGGAGTTGAGCAAAGTTGTATATTTCCTGCAAGGCAGCTTGCTTCTTATGGGTAGGGAAATATTTATCACAGAAGTAATAGACCATCTCCTAGGGACTACGTACACATCCAGGAGCAATAGAGGTGAACCAGGCTTTAGCATCATCCTTTAGAAAGAAAGGAAACAGCTTAAGGATATAGTAGTGACGGATCTTCTCCTCATTAGTGAAGAGGTTGGCTATTTCAGATAGTTTGGCAAGATGGGCTATGACCCTCTCAGACACATAACCGTGAAAAGGATCAGATTCGACTAGAGAGATTATCTCAGGGTCGACAGAGAATTCATAATCCTTATCGATGACAAAGATAGGCGAAGTGGCAAACTTTGGGTCGTTTTTCATCCTAGCTTCCCGAGATTTTTCCTTCCACTTGAGAAGTAATTTCTCAGTTTCATAGGCATCCTTACAAGCAAGAAAATCCTCAGCTATCTCTCCCTCCATAACGTAACCCTCATGTATATCAGGAAATTCATATCTAGGAGAGCTAGATCTAGCAGGAGCAAAAGCAGGTTCTATCTCAATAGTATCGGTAGTTTCAGAAGCATCACGAGCATTGGCAGTAACTCTAGCAATATGAGAATCAAGGAATACCGCTAGTGGAACATCAGGCAAAGTAGTATCTCTAGGAGTATCAAGCATAGCATCATCAGGCAAAATAGCATCTCTAGTATCATCAGGAAAAGCAGTATCAAGCATAGCATCTCTAGAAGTATCAAGCATAGCATCAGGCATAGTATCAAGCATAGCATCATCACGCATAGTATCAAGCATAGCATCTCTAGCAGTATCAGGCAAAGTATCAAGCATAGCATCTCTAGCAGTAGTATCACAGCATCATCAAGCATAGGCGACATATCAAGATTTCTAGCAGGAGGTGATGTCGCAAACTTACTCATAACTGAAGGTGAATCAAGTGCAGAGCTAGATGGCAATTCCTTACCCCCCCCCCCTCGTAGTTGAGGGCAAGACTTTGGTCTTCGGATCCTTCAGATTCTTCATAGTGATCAGCAGATATAAATCCCAAGTGACTCAGAGAATATAGCAATACCTCCCCGGCAACGGCACCAGAAAAATGTTGATTGCAATCTCTGGCGATGGCTAGACGAATCCTGATGACAACAAACCTTCCCTTGCAACAGCACCAGAAGAATGCTGCTAGCACTCCCCGGCAACGGAACTAGAAGAATGTTGTTGATGGCCCACAAGCGCGTGGGTTCGCAGCAGTTTTCGAGGGTAGAGTATTCGACCCAAATTTGTTGATAAGCCCGTCAAGAGGTGAGACAATACTCTCGAGTATTAGCAGCTGAATTTGTCAGATTCAACCACACCTGAAAGATTAGTATCTGCAAGCAAAGTAGTAACAGCAAAGTAGTATGATAACAACGATGTCATAAACGATCTGTTGCCGGCAGACTATTCCTAACGATTGTATCAATCGCGCCAAGTTGCCTCGTTGACGGAAGTTGTCAGTTCCCGTCAACAACCAGCGAACCAAAATTGTAGCAGGTAGCAGCAGTGTAACGAGCAATAGCAGCGGCAAGGAACAGCAGTAGTGACAGCAGTAGCAAGTAGCAATAGTAGCAAGCGACAGTAATAGCAACAGTAGTAGCAGCAGCAGTAGAGCAAGACAAGTAACAGCAGTAGCAACAGTAGTAGTAGCAGCAGCAGAGCAAGACAAGTAACAGCAGTAGCAACAGTAGTAGCAGCAGCAGGAGAGCAAGACAAGTAACAACAGTAGGACAAACTCGTAGGCAATGGGTCGGTGATTTGTTTGGATGATATTCATCATGCAACAGCTATAACACGGAGAGATATGTGGCTAGCTCCCGTTCGTCAATGTGATGTAGGCATGCATTCTGTGTGTCGTCATACGTGCTTAGGGAAAAGAACTTGCATGACATCTATTGTCCATCCCTCCCATGGCAGCAGGGTCCAAAAAGAAACTACGGGATATTAAGGTTCTCCATTTAATAAAGAACCGTACCAATGCATTAGCACTTGGTGAACACATGAACTCCTCAAACTATGGTCATCACCGGGAGTGGTTCCGGTTATTGTCACTCCAGGGTTGCGGGATCATAACACATAGTAGGTAACTACAACTTGCAAGATGGGATCTAAAACACACATATATTGGTGACAACATAATAATTTCAGATCTTAAATCATGGCACTCGGGCCCTAGTGACAAGCATTAAGCATGGCAAAGTAGTAGCAACATCAATCTTAGAACATAGTGGATACTAGGGATCAATCCCCATCAAAACTAACTCGATTACATGATAGATCTCATCCTACTCATCACCGCCCAGCGAGCCTACGAATAGATTACTCACGAACGACGAAGAGCTTCATGGAATTGGAGAGGGAAGAAGGTTGATGATGACGATGGCGACGATTTCCCCTCTCCGGAGCCCAAGACGGACTCCAGATCTGCCCTCTAGATGAAGAACAGGTGGTGGCGGGGCCTCCGTATCGAAAACGCGATGAAAACTTCTCTTTTTATTTTTTCTGGGACGAAAGGGATCTTATAGACCTGAGATTGGGGGCGGCAGAGCCGTGTGGGCCCCACAAGCCTGCCCACTGCCACGAGGGGGTGGTGGCGGAGCAAGGGCTTGTGGCCCACTGGCCCACCCCTAGGGTGGAACTTGGCGTAGATATTTTTCTTATTTTCCAAAATTCCTCCCCGTAAATTTTCAGGACGTTTGGAGAACTTTGATTTCTACACAAAAATAACACCAAGGCAATTCTGCTGAAACAGCGTCAGTCCAGGTTAGTTCCATTCAAATCATGCAAATTAGAGTCCAAAACAAGAGCAAAAGAGTTTGGAAAAGTAGATACGATGGAGACGTATCAGTGATCGATCCAAAAATCTGCCAAGGTTAAGGAGTGATTTGGTGGAATATCTTGTTAGTTTCGAGCTGGTGTTCCTACCATCCTTCTTCAATATCATGACACACGTCCTAGTTCATCTAGTCGACGAGATTATATTTCTGGGCTCTGTGTTCCTACACAATATGTTCCCCTTTGAGAGGTTCATGGGAGTCTTAAAGAAATATGTTCGTAACCACGCTAGGCCAGAAGGAAGCATCTTCATGGGCCATCAAATAGAGGATGTCATTGGCTTTTGTGTTGATTCATTCCTGACCTCAAGAAGATTGGTCTACCTCAATCGCGGTATGAGGGGAGACTGACTGGAAAAGGCACGCTAGGAGCGGACTCAATAATATGTATGGAGGGGCATTCTTGGTCTCAAGCCCACTACACAGTTCTACATAATTCTACCTTGGTGACCCCGTATGTCGATGAACACAAGAATATTCTGCGCTCCAAACACCTGGAGTAGTGTGACGACTGGATTACATATGAACACATCAAGACTTTCGGTAGTTGGTTGCAAAACCGTCTCATGGGTGACAACACTATTTCTGATGAGTTGTACTCGTTGGCTAGGGGACCATCTTCGACTGTATTGTCTTACCAAGGGTACGAGATAAATGGGAATACATTTTACACGATTTCCCAAGATCCAAAGAGCACCAACCAAAACAGCGGTGTCCGCTTTGATGCAGCAACCAAGAGGGGAAAGGACACATATTATGGTTACATAGTGGACATATGGGAACTTGACTATGGACATGATTTTAAGGTCCCTTTGTTTCAGTGCAAATGGGTCAATCTGTCAGGAGGCGGGCTACATGTAGACCCATAGTACGGAATGACAACAGTGGATCTGAACAATCTTGGGTACACACATGAACCATTTGTCCTAGCCAATGATGTGGCGCAGGTTTTCTATGTGAAGGGCATGTCTACCAAACCGAGAAAAAGAAAAGATAAGGAAGCGAATACATCATACGATCATCCAAAGCGCCACATAGTTCTTTCAGGAAAAAGACACATCATGGGGTTGGAGGACAAGACAGACATGTCTGAAGATTATGAAAAGTTTCATGAAATTCCTCCCTTCAAAGTCAAGGCTTACCCAAGCACACTGTTAAACGATGAAGATTATCCATGGTTACGGTGCAATAAGTAAAGGACACAAGCAAAAAAAGTGAAGAAATGAAATCCCTTTGTAACAGATGAGTTTTCGTCCGAAACCCTGATACTTCGAAAGAGATTGTCCGATTTGTACAAGAAGTGCATCCAGTTTTTGCCGTAACCCTCTCAACTTTTTGGAACATGTTATGTGGGTGAAATGATGATACCATGCCAACTTTCAACCTTTCCAGAGTTCATTTGTAGTGCTTTTCAATTTCAGGGTCATTTAGCTCAAAGAATCAGTAAATGCGTGAAAAATACCAAATGAAGTCACAAAGGGTTGAAAATTGATGATGTGGCTTTGAATGGTAAATTTCGAACACACAAAAAGTATGGAGTTCAAGTAAGTTCAAGAAATGGAATCCCTTTGTAACAGATGAGTTTTCTTATGAAACCCTGATACTTTGAAAGAGATTGTCTGATTTGTACACGAAGTGCATCCAGTTTTTGCCGTAACCCTCTCAACTTTTTAGGACATGCTATGTGGGTGAAATGATGATACCATACAACCTTTCAACCTTTTCAGAGTTCATTTGTAGTGCTTTTCAATTTCAGGCTCATTTACCTCAAAGAATGTACTAATAGCAAAAAGAATGAACTACATAACTTTTATGAAATTCTAATAGCAAAAAGAATGAACTCAAAATAATCAATTAAAATATTCTGTTATGATCAACTAAAACAAAACTATAATATTATTCAATAGAAAAAAGAATCAACTAAAAAGCTTTTATAAAACTCTAATAGCAAAAAGAATCAACTAAAAAGCTTTTATAAACCTCTAGTATTTTTGACACTAAAATTATATAAAATTTATGCAACTAAAATTATCAAAGTATTTTTTGTTCAAAACATTAATAGCAAAAATAATTTTCATAAAGTATTTTTTTGTTAGAAACTTCAATAGCAAACTAAAATAACAAAATCAGTTTTTGATTAAAACACCCATTTAAAATAACCTAAAAAATACCAAATTGAACATAATGATAAAACACACTAAAGATAAATAACAGGAAAAAGAATCACTCAAAAATCTATTTCTAAAGTAAAGTTATTCACAAACTAGTGATTCACACAAATTTCAAAGAATTTAAATTATCATAGTATTTATTTGTTAAAAAATGTACCAAAAAGAATGAACTAAAAATAATCAAATAAAACATTAATAAAAAGAATTAACTAAAAATAATCAAAAAATATGAACTAAAAAAGTTTTCATAAAATCAATAAATATTTCCCACCTACTAGGCAACCGCGTCCTCCATACGATTAGAAATCCATGTGTAAATGTGCCGGGATGAAGGCTCGCGGGCCTAGCAGGCCCAACAGGGTGTGAGATAGGCAAGTACTGCGTGCAATAGAGAGGAGATCGAAGTGGGAGTGACAGCGGAGCTTATAAAACAACTCTGAGCACCCCTCGACTAGCGAGGTGGCACTAAAAATTTGGCCGCGGGAGCACCACCCTTTAGTCCCGGTTGGAAGCACCAACCGGGACCAATACCCCCCCTTTCGTTCATGTTGGAGCCACAAACCGGGACTAAAGGGCTGGCGGTTTCGCGCGCTTTCGACTGACGAATTTCACCTTTAGTCCCGGTTGGTGGATCCAGCCGGGACAAATGCTCTATCTATATAAGCTTGTCTTCTCAGATTTCAGTTCCAGTTTCCTCCCGATGATCCGAAGCACATCAACGTTGCCATGCTGCCCGAGCTCGCTGTCAACGCCCTCCGTGTCGCCTCGCCTGGCCATTGCCATGTCGCCTCACCTTGCCCTCGCCCTCGCCCGTCGCCCCGTCGCCTCGCCGTTGCCTCGTCACCCCGTTGCCTCGCCCTCGTCGTCGCCCCGTCGCCTCGCCCTCGCCATTGCCCCGTCGCCCCATCAACACGCCTCACCGTTGATGCCCCCGGTGAGTACTTTCAGCCTCTTTGCACTACATGGTAGAAATTTTAGGAATTTTAGGAATTGTGGTGTCTTACGGACGGAGTATATAGCTTTGTTTGTTTGTTTTAGGAATTTTATGAATTTTTAGAATTTTAGGAATTTTAGAAATTTTTGAGAATTTTAGGAATTTTTGGAATTTTCATCTCTAAGTGTAGAAGTATACTTAGGAACGGAGGGAGTAGTACATAGGTTATTAAGTATAGAAGTAATTTGTACCCTTTGTAGATGTAAGTAACGGAACGGTTAAGTTTACATTGATACCTCAACGAAAACCACAAACCTATGTAGATGTAAGTATAGAAGTAATTTGTACCCTATGTATTTGTATAAAGCGAACTTTGAATGAAAACGGTAACAATTAAAATTGTATTGGACTTTTTCTTGCATTTGAAATGTTATGTTTACATTGATACTTAGATATACATAGTTCATGCAATGTACGTACTTTCGGCCTCTTTGCACTACATCTTCAACCATTGCAGTTGAGAAAGCTATCTTTAAATAGTAGGACTTTAAATAGTTGCAGAAATTTTTCTCGACGTCGACGATGCCCGTCACGCATCCTCGTCGTCGACTCAATGGCGACCACCTGCTTGAGAGGCGCCAACATGTGCGGGACTGGGCTCCGCCGGGGCTGGTACTGGGAGGTGCTACCTTCTGGGGTGCGCATCTTGGTGAGGAATCAGGCTCCCGTCGTCGACCCGGAGCTTCTTTGGTGGCGGTCGCGTGGGCCACTTTCGGTGCGGAGGTAGCCGGATCTCGAGGACGAGGTACTTCGACGTGTGACGGAGGAGGACGAGCATGTCTGTCGCTACTTGGTTGCGTTGGATGCCAGGTTCACCAATACCTGGAAGGTTCTTGAGGGATCTCACCCGAGCTATGATCCTGTTATGGTTCCTTATCTATGGGTATCCATCGCCCGCGCCTGAGTACAACGGTAGCTCTTCGGGTGATCAGTTTGAGATGTATATTCGAGATTATATTCGATAAAATTCAAGATGTATTAAGTTGATTATTGGTTGTAACTGAAAGAGAACCTTTGGCCTCTTGAGATCTATTACATTATATATCATAACGTACATCTATGAACTATTCAACATTTTTTGTGCATGTTTAAAACATAGAAGTTTGTGTAATTCGGTTATTCATACAAGGAGCTGAAATATTTGTAGAAACTATGGATCAAAGAGACTTGGAACAAGAACACATGTTGGGGGAGATAATCCTCGCCGGAGGTGATGTCTTGTCGTATCTCAACGACACCGATGGTCTGGAACGAGAGGATGACGACCTCGGGTGATCGAACAGTGGAGGAGGAAGGACATGATCATGATGGCTCCGATGACCGAATGCCGGAGGAAGAAGGAGACCATGATGACAGCTCCGGTGACCGAATGAAGGAGGGAGCTGTTGCAAAGTCCGACGAGGTACATATATTAATTAAGCATGTTGTGACTAGCTAACTGGTGCATTAATTGTTTTGTTATGTACATATATTAACTCTTCTTTCTTCTTTTATAGCCCTCCGGATCGAGCCAAACTTCCGTAATGAGACGAGGCCCAAAGAGAAGGTTGCGCAAGGATGAAAGGTTCACGATCACAACACTCGCGGATGATGGCCTACCGATTCAACCCAAGCGGACCAAGGACACATTTTTTGCTCAGTGCGGAGCTATTGTTAGTGACAACATCCCAATCAACATCTAGCAATCGAATAAGCCTAAGGGCGACGATGTCCCTGAAGGTGATTATGTCACTGATAGACAGAAAGATGATCTTTGGACCGTGCTCAAGGCAAATTTCACCCTTCAGCTAGAGGAGGGTCCGAATAAGCCAGTTATAGAGCCACTAGTCAAGGCGTGTGCTCTTAAGAAGATGGCAGATCTATTCAGGAGGTGGAAGAAGGAGTTGAAATCAAATTTTGTCGACAAAGCGAAGACTCCAGAATTCATTGGCTGATTTGAGAAGATAAGAGATCACTGGCCTGCATTTGTGGCCTACAAGACATCGGACAAGAGTAAGAAAATGTCAAAGACAAACAAGAACAATGCTGCAAAGAAGTAGTATCACCATCACACGGGGTCAGGTGGCTACCTCAAAGCCTCACCGTTCTAGCACAAAGTTGAGAATGACCTGATTGCTAAAGGGGTCGAACCACGGATATTGAACTGGCCAGACCGCTCAACGACTTGGTTCTTCGAGGTTGGGGGAACTTTGGACCCTGAAACAAGGAAGTGTCGTTGGACGAACGAGCAACTTGCAATACCCATCAAGAAGCTTCAGAAATATCACTATAGCGTAGGAAGGGACGTTCATTCCCAACAAAGAGAAGGACGAGCTGACTAAGGCCCTAGGGAATGCTGAGCACCCTCGACGAACACGAGGCACACCAGGCTCTGTTTCGTGGAAGGTTGGGTTCCCCAACGCAGGCGGTTAAAGAAGCCGGGAGAGAAAGAGGAAAGCGAAGCTGAGCGACATGCAGAAGATCCAAGCAAGACTACAAAAGCTAGAGGAACTTGAGAGCCAGCGAGCTACCGACAAACCATCTCAGCGGCACGAAGCTACCCCACAAGGTACCCCGCCATCTCAGCGGAGAAGCGGCTTGGCTTCCACGGAGCACGTTCAGCCTAACTTCACCGCTCCTAGCTACCCCGTGGATATTATCATGGAGGCTCAACATTGCGAGCTTATGACGAAATGCCGGAACCTCACTTTCAAGGCAGTTGTCAGCTATGTTGCACCTCCTCAACCCAACGGAACTTTTCACTGCCTTCCGATTCCACATGGCTATGCTGTTGTGATGGTGGATCAAGTAATGGAGGGATTTGAGGAGCTCGAGCTTGACCACCCTACACATGAAGGGGAGAATCAGTTGGTTCGTGCTCTGAGGAGTACATGTCTATGGCAGAAGGAGTACATCAAGCTTCCAAACTGGACGCCTCCGCCTCCTCCTCCTCCTCCGGTGAGTCACGACACTCCACCTCCTCCTCCTCCTCCTCCGGCGAGAGATCAGGGCACTCCGCCTGTTGGGGAACGTCGCATGGGAAACAAAAATTTTCCTACACGCACAAAGACCTATCATGGTGATGTCCATCTACTAGAGGGGATATTTGATCTACGTACCCTTGTAGACCGTACAGCAGAAGCGTTAGTGAACGCGGTTGATGTAGTGGAACGTCCTCACGTCCCTCGATCCGCCCCGCGAACCGTCCCGAGATCAGTCCCACGATCTAGTGCCGAACGGACGGCACCTCCGCGTTCAGCACACGTACAGCTCGACGATGATCTCGGCCTTCTTGATCCAACAAGAGAGACGGAGAGGTAGAAAAGTTCTCCGATAGCGTGACGGTGCTCCGGAGGTTGGTGGTGATCTTATCTCAGCAGGGCTCCTCCCGAGCTCCCCAGAAACGCGATCTAGAGGTAAAACCGTGGAGATATGTGGTCGGGCTGCCGTGGCAAAGTTGTGTCAAATCAGCCCTAAAACCTCTGTATATATAGGGGGAAAAGGGGGAGCCTTGCCTTGGGGTCCAAGGACCCCCAAGGGGTTCGGCCAAGCCAAGGGGGGCAACCCTCCCCTTCCAAACCGAGTCCAACTAGGTTTGGAAGGAGGAGTCCTTCCCCCTTTTCCAACCTCCTTTTTTTTCTCTTTGATTTTCTTCCTATGGCGCATAGGGCCTTCTTGGGCTGTCCCACCAGCCCACTAAGGGCTGGTGCGCCACCCCCAAGGCCTATGGGCTTCCCCGGGGTGGGTCCCCCCCCCCCCGGTGAACACCCGGAACCCATTCGTCATTCCCGATACATTCCCGGTAACTCCGAAAACCTTCCAGTAATCAAATGAGGTCATCCAATATATTAATCCTCGTTTCCAGACCATTCCAGAAACCCTCGTGACGTCCGTGATCTCATCCGGGACTCCGAACAACATTCGGTAACCAACCATATAACTCAAATACGCATAAAACAACGTCGAACCTTAAGTGTGCAGACCCTGCGGGTTCGAGAACTATGTAGACATGACCCGAGAGACTCCTCGGTCAATATCCAATAGCGGGACCTGGATGCCCATATTGGATCCTACATATTCTACGAGGATCTTATCGTTTGAACCTCAGTGCCAAGGATCCATATAATCCCGAATGTCATTCCCTTTGTCCTTCGGTATGTTACTTGCCCGAGATTCGATCGTCAGTATCCGCATACCTATTTCAATCTCGTTTACCGAAAAGTCTCTTTACTCGTTCCGTAATACAAGATCCCGTAACTTACACTAAGTCACATTGCTTGCAAGGCTTGTGTGTGATGTTGTATTACCGAGTGGGCCCCGAGATACCTCTCCGTCACACAGAGTGACAAATCCCAGTCTCGATCCATACTAACTCAACGAACACCTTCGGAGATACCTGTAGAGCATCTTTATAGTCACCTTGCGACATTTGATACACATAAAGTATTCCTCCGGTGTCAGTGAGTCATATGATCTCATGGTCATAGGAACAAATACTTGACACGCAGAAAACAGTAGCAACAAAATGACACGATCAACATGCTACGTCTATTAGTTTGGGTCTAGTCCATCACGTGATTCTCCTAATGACGTGATCCAGTTATCAAGCAACAACACCTTGTTCATAATCAGAAGATACTGACTATCTTTGATCAACTGGCTAGCCAACTAGAGGCTTGCTAGGGACAGTGTTTTGTCTATGTATCCACACATGTATATAAGTCTTCATGCAATACAATTATAGCATGGATAATAAACGATTATCTTGATACAGGAATTATAATAATAACTATATTTATTATTGCCTCTAGGGCATAATTCCAACAGTCTCCCACTTGCACTAGAGTCAATAATCTAGCCCTCACGTCATCATGCGAATTACATTGTAATAAATCTAACACCCATACAGTTCTGGTGTTGATCATGCTTTGCCCGTGGAAGAGGTTTAGTCAGCGGTCTGCTACATTCAGATCCGTGTGCACTTTGCATATATTTACGTCCTCCCCTTCGACGTAGTCGCGGATGAGGTTGAAGCGTCGTTTGATGTGTCTGGACTTCTTGTGAGACCGTGGTTCCTTTGCTAGGGCAATGGCACCCCTGTTGTCACAGAACAAGGTTATTGGATTCAGTGCGCTTGGCACCACTCCAAGATCCGTCATGAACTGCTTCATCCAGGCACCCTCCTTAGCCGCCTCCGAGGCAGCCATGTACTCCGCTTCACATGTAGAATCTGCTACGACGCTCTGCTTGGAACTACACCAGCTTACCGCACCCCCATTAAGAATAAATACGTATCCGGTTTGCGACTTAGAGTCGTCCGGATCTGTGTAAAAGCTTGCATCGACGTAACCTTTTACGGCGAGCTCTTCGTCACCTCCATACACGAGAAACATGTCCTTAGTCCTTTTCAGGTACTTCAGGATATTCTTGACCGCCGTCCAGTGATCCACTCCTGGATTACTCTGGAACCTACCTGCCATACTTATGGCGAGGCTAACGTCCGGTCTAGTGCACAACATTGCATACATGATAGAACCTATGGCTGAAGCATAGGGGACGGTGCTCATATGCTCTCTATCCTCATCAGTTGCTGGGCACTGAGTCTTACTCAATCTCATACCTTGTAAAACTGGCAAGAACCCTTTCTTGGACTGTTCCATTTTGAACCTCTTCAAAACTTTATCAAGGTATGTGCTTTGTGTAAGTCCTATCAGGCATTTTGATCTATCCCTGTAGATCTTAATGCCTAGAATGTAAGCAGCTTATCCTAGGTCCTTCATAGAGAAACTGTTATTCAAGTAATCCTTTATGCTCTCCAAAAACTCTACGTTGTTTCCAATCAGCAATATGTCATCCACATATAATATTAGAAACGCCACAGAGGTCCCACTCACTTTCTTGTAAATACAAGATTCTCCAACCACTTGTATAAACCCAAATGCTTTGATCACCTCATCAAAGCGTTTGGTCCAACTCCGAGATGCTTGCACCAGTCCATAAATGGATCGCTGGAGCTTGCACACCTTGTTAGCATTCTTAGGATCGACAAAACCTTCGGGTTGCATCATATACAACTCTTCCTTAAGGAAACCGTTAAGGAACGCCGTTTTGACATCCATCTGCCAGATTTCATAATCAAAAAATGCAGCTATTGCTAACATGATTCTAACGGACTTAAGCATCGCTACGGGTGAGAATGTCTCATCGTAGTCAACTCCTTGAACTTGTGAAAAACCCTTTGCCACAAGTCGAGCTTTATAAATGGTCACATTGCCGTCAGCGTCAGTCTTCCTCTTAAAGATCCATTTGTTCTGAATAGCCTTGCGGCCCTCAGGTAGTACTTCCAAAGTCCACACTTTGTTCTCATACATGGATCCTCTCTCGGACTTCATGGCTTCTAGCCATTTGTTGGAATCTGGGCCTACCATTGCTTCTTCCTAATTTACAGGTTCATTGTTGTCTAACAACATGATTGACAAGACGGGATTACAGTACCACTCTGGAGCAGCACGTGGTCTCGTCGACCTGCGTGGTTTGACCGAAACTTGAACCGGAGTTTCATGATCATCATCATTAACTTCCTCCTCAACCGGCGTCGCAACGACAGAGGTTTCCCCTTGCCCTGCGCCACCATCTAGAGGGATGAGAGGTTCGACAACCTCATCAAGTTCTATCTTCCTCCCACTAATTCTCTCGAGAGAAACTCCTTCTCGAGAAAACTCTGTTTTTAGCAACAAACACTTTGCCCTCAGATTTGAGATAGAAGGTGTACCCAACTGTCTCTTTTGGGTAGCCTATGAAGATGCATTTTTCCGCTTTGGGTTCCAGCTTTTCGGGCTGAAGCTTTTTGACATAAGCATCACATCCCCAAAATTTAAGAAACGACAACTTTGGCCTTTTGCCATACCACAGTTCGTATGGTGTCGTCTCAACGGATTTTGATGGTGCCCTATTTAAAGTGAATGCAGTTGTTTCTAATGCATAGCCCCAAAATGATAACGGCAAATCGGTAAGAGACATCATAGATTGCACCATCTCTAATATAGTACGATTACGACGTTCGAACACACCATTACGCTGTGGTGTTCCAGGCGGTGTCAACTGTGAAACAATTCCACATTGTCTTAAGTGAGCACCAAACTCGAAACTCAGATATTCACCCCCACGATCAGACCGTAGGAACTTGATCTTCTTGTTACGATGATTTTCAACTTCACTCTGAAATTGCTTGAACTTTTCAAATGTTTCAGACTTGTACTTCATTAAGTAGACATAACCATATCTACTCAAATCGTCAGTGAAGGTGAGAAAATAACGATATCCGCTGCGTGCCTCCATGCTCATCGGACCGCACACATCGGTATGTATGATTTCCAACAAGTCACTTGCACGCTCCATTGTTCCGGAGAATGGACTTTTAGTCATCTGGCCCATGAGGCATGGTTCGCACGTGTCAAGTGAATCAAAGTCAAGTGACTCCAAAAGTCTATCGGCATGGAGTTTCTTCATGCGCTTTACACCAATATGACCTAAGCGGCGGTGCCACAAAAATATGGCGCTATCATTGTTAACTCTAACTCTTTTGGTCTCAATGTTATGTATGTGTGTATCACTATCAAGATTCAATATGAACAATCCTCTCACATTGGGTGCATGACCATAAAAGATGTTACTCATAGAAATAGAACAACCATTATTCTCTGACTTAAAAGAGTAACCGTCTCGCAATAAACAAGATCCAGATATAATGTTCATGCTCAACGCAGGCACTAAATAACAATGATTCAAGTTCATAACTAATCCTGATGGTAACTGAAGTGAAACTGTGCCGACGGCGATTGCATCAACCTTGGAACCATTTCCTACGCGCATCGTCACTTCATCTTTCGCCACCCTTCGTCTATTCCGCAGTTCCTGTTTTGAGTTGCAAATATGAGCAACAGAACCGGTATCGAATACCTAGGCACTACTACGAGAGCTGGTTAAGTACACATCAATAACATGTATATCAAATATACCTGGTTTTTCTTTGGCCGCCTTCTTATCAGCCAGATACTTGGGACAATTGCGCTTCTAGTGACCCATACCCTTGCAATAGTAACACTCCGTTTCAGGCTTAGGTCCAGCTTTGGGTTTCTTCGTCGGATTGGCAACAGGCTTGCCGCTCTTCTTCGAATTACCCTTCTTGCCTTTGCCATTTCTCTTGAAAGTAGTGGTCTTATTCACCATCAACACTTGATGCTCTTTACGGAGTTCAGACTCTGCGACTTTCAGCATCGCAAACAACTCGCCGGGTGACTTGTTCATCCCTTGCATGTTGTAGTTCAACACAAAGCCTTTATAGCTTGGCGGCAGTGATTGAAGGATTCTGTCAGTGATAGCCTCTTGCGGGAGTTCAATCCCCAGCTCAGCTAGACGATTCGAGTACCCAGACATTTTGAGCACATGTTCACTGACAGACGAGTTTTCCTCCATCTTGCAAGCATAGAATTTGTCGGAGGTCTCATACCTCTCGATCCGGGCATTCTTCTGAAAGATAAACTTCAACTCTTGGAACATCTCATATGCTCCATGACGCTCAAAGCGACGTTGAAGTCCCGGTTCTAAGCCATACAAGACTGCACATTGAACTACTGAGTAGTCCTCCTTACGTGCTAACCAAGCGTTCTTAACATCCTGGTCAGCCGTAGCGGGTGGTTCATGTCCTAGCGCAGTATTAAGTACATAATCCTTCTTCCCAGCTTGTAAGATTAGCTTAAGATTACGAGCCCAGTCTACAAAGTTGCTTCCATCATCTTTCAACTTAGCTTTCTCTAGGAACGTATTAAAATTCAGGGTGACTGTCGCGTGAGCCATGATCTACAACACAAATATATTCAAAGTGGACTTAGACTATGTTCAAGATAATTAGAGTTTAACTTAATCAAATTACTCGCTAAACTCCCACTCAAAAAAGTACATCTCTCTAGTCATTTGAGTGGCTCATGATCCACTTACACTAGCTCAAGTCTGATCATCACGTGAGTTGAGTATAGTTTCAGTGGTAAGCATCCCTATGCTAATCATATCATCTATATGATTCATGATCGACCTTTCGGTCTCATGTGTTCCGAGGCCATGTCTGCACATGCTAGGCTCGTCAAGCTTAACCCGAGTGTTCCGCGTGCGCAACTGTTTTGCACCCGTTGTATGTGAACGTTGAGTCTATCACACCCGATCATCACGTGGTGTCTCGAAACGACGAACTGTAGCAACGGTGCACAGTCGGGGAGAACACAATTTCGTCTTGAAATTTTAGTGAGAGATCACCTCATAATGTTACCGTCGTTCTAAGCAAAATAAGGTGCATAAAAGGATTAACATCACATGCAATTCATAAGTGACATGATATGGCCATCATCACGTGCTCCTTGATCTCCATCACCAAGCACCGGCACGATCTTCTTATCACCGGCGCCACACCATGATCTCCATCAACGTGTCGCCATCGGGGTTGTCGTGCTACTCATGCTATTACTACTAAAGTTACATCCTAGCAAAATAGTAAACGCATCTGCAAGCACAAACGTTAGTATAAAGACAACCCTATGGCTCCTGCCGGTTGCCGTACCATCGACATGCAAGTCGATATTATCTATTACAACATGATCATCTCATACATCCAATATATCACATCACATCGTTGGCCATATCACATCACAAGCATACCCTGCAAAAACAAGTTAGACGTCCTCTAATTTTGTTGTTGCATGTTTTACATGGTGACCATGGGTATCTAGTAGGATCACATCTTACTTACGCAAACACCACAACGGAGATATATGAGTTGCTATTTAACCTCATCCAAGGACCTCCTCGGTCAATTCTGATTCAACTAAAGTTGGAGAAACTGACACTTGCCAGTCATCTTTGAGCAACAGGGTTACTCGTAGCGATGAAACCAGTCTCTCGTAAGCGTACGAGTAATGTCGGTCCAAGCCGCTTCAATCCAACAATACCACAGAATCAAGAAAAGACTAAGGAGGGCAGCAGAACGCACATCACCGCCCACAAAAACTTTTGTGTTCTACTCGAGCAGACATCTACGCATGAACCTAGCTCATGATGCCACTGTTGGGGAACGTCGCATGGGAAACAAAAAATTTCCTACGCGCACGAAGACCTATCATGGTGATGTCCATCTACGAGAGGGGATATTCGATCTACGTACCCTTGTAGACCGTACAGCATAAGCGTTAGTGAACGCGGTTGATGTAGTGGAACGTCCTCACGTCCCTCGATCCGCCCCGCGAACCGTCCCGCGATCAGTCCCACGATCTAGTGCCGAACGGACGGCACCTCCGCGTTCAGCACACGTACAACTCGACGATGATCTCGGCCTTCTTGATCCAGCAAGAGAGACGGAGAGGTAGAAAAGTTCTTCGGCAGCGTGACGGTGCTCCGGAGGTTGGTGGTGATCTTATCTCAGCAGGGCTCCGCCCGAGCTCCGCAGAAACGCGATCTAGAGGTAAAACCGTGGAGATATGTGGTCGGGCTGCCGTGGCAAAGTTGTGTCAAATCAGCCCTAAAACCTCCGTATATATAGGGGGAAAAGGGGGAGCCTTGCCTTGGGGTCCAAGGACCCCCAAGGGGTTCGGCCGAGCCAAGGGGGGCAACCCTCCCCATCCAAACCGAGTCCAACTAGGTTTGGAAGGAGGAGTCCTTCCCCTTTTCCCACCTCCTCCTTTTTTTTCTTTTCTCTTTGATTTTCTTCCTATGGCGCATAGGGCCTTCTTGGGCTGTCCCACCAGCCCACTAAGGGCTTGTGCGCCAGCCCCAAGGCCTATGGGCTTCCCGGGGGTGGGTTGCCCCCCCCCCCCCCCCCCGGTGAACACCAGGAACCCATTTGTCATTCCCGGTACATTCCCGGTAACTCCGAAAACCTTCTGGTAATCAAGTGAAGTCATCCTATATATCAATATTCGTTTCCGGACCATTCCGAAAACCCTCGTGACGTCTGTGATCTCATCCGGGACTCCGAACAACATTCGGTAACCAACCATATAACTCAAATACGCATAAAACAACATCGAACCTTAAGTGTGCAGACCCTGCGGGTTCGAGAACTATGTAGACATGACCCGAGAGACTCCTCGGTCAATATCCAATAGAGGGACCTGGATGCCCATATTGGATCCTACATATTCTACGAAGATCTTATCGTTTGAACCTCAGTGCCAAGGATTCATATAATCCCGTATGTCATTCCCTTTGTCCTTCGGTATGTTACTTGCCCGAGATTCGATCGTCAGTATCCGCATACCTATTTCAATCTCGTTTACCGACAAGTCTCTTCACTCGTTCCGTAATACAAGATCCCGTAACTTACACTAAGTCACATTGCTTGCAAGGCTTGTGTGTGATGTTGTATTACCGAGTGGGCCCCGAGATACCTCTCCGTCACACGGAGTGACAAATCCCTGTCTCGATCCATACTAACTCAACGAACACCTTCGGAGATACCTGTAGAGCATCTTTATAGTCACCTTGCGACGTTTGATACACACAAAGTATTCCTCCGGTGTCAGTGAGTTATATGATCTCATGGTCATAGGAACAAATACTTGACACGCAGAAAACAGTAGCAACAAAATGACACGATCAACATGCTACGTCTATTAGTTTGGGTCTAGTCCATCACGTGATTCTCCTAATGACGTGATCCAGTTATCAAGCAACAACACCTTGTTCATAATCAGAAGATACTGACTATCTTTGATCAACTGGCTAGCCAACTAGAGGCTTGCTAGGGACAGTGTTTTGTCTATGTATCCACACATGTATATAAGTCTTCATTCAATACAATTATAGCATGGATAATAAACGATTATCTTGATACAGGAATTATAATAATAACTATATTTATTATTGCCTCTAGGGCATAATTCCAACACCGCCTCCTTTTCCGGCTCCTCCGACGCGTGAGGGCACTCCGCCTCCTCTTTCGCCTACTCCGGCGCGTCAGAGCAGTCCGCCTCCTCCTTCGCCTCGTTGGCAATGGCAGAAGAAAGACGTCGCCGCTACGGCTCCTCCGGCGTGTTAGAGCAGTCCGCTGATACGTCCCAACCGTATCTATAATTTTTCTTGTTCTGCGATCTTTTGGGTGACATTGTTATATGTTTTGCTACACTTTCATATCTTTTTACACATATTTGGACTAACCTATTAACTCAGTGCACCCAGTACCAGTTTCTGTCTACCGATGTCTTTTTTGCACGGACTTTTACCCAAATTTAACGAGTCCCAAAAATCCCGAGAAAAAAATATAAAAATCAGCGTTACGGAAGCTTTCGGAGCATCAATGATGGGCGAGAGGGGAGCCACGGGCTGCCCAGGCGGCCTCCCTACGCGGCCTGGCCCCTGGTCGCGCCCACAGGTCACCTGGGTGGGTCCCACCTCCTCTGACACCCTCCTTTGGCCTATATTTACCCCTTCGATCGGAAACCCTTCCATCATATCCAGAATCGCGAATTTCTCCATTGTTCCGCCGCCGCAGCGCTTCCGAGATTGGGAGCGTCAAGAGACCTCTTCCCGGCACCCTGCTGGAGGGAGGATTGACCTCCTGGAGCTTCTCCACCGCCATGGACGCTTCCCGGATGTGCCGTGAGTAGTCCTCCTTGGACCATGAGTCCATGACCAGTAGCTATGTGATGTCTTCTCTCCAATCTTGTGCTTCAATGATTAGCCCTTGTGAGCTACCCTACATGATCAAGGCACCTATGTAATTTTCCTGCTATTGCTATGCTTGGTTTGTTGGGATCCGATGGATTATGAGATTATGTTCAGATTGTGATGAGTTATATATTTGATTATCCTCTTATATTATGTTCATTAGTGATTCATGCGTGTTCTCCGTTGCTCTTTATTGCTTTGGCCGAGTAGTAGATTGTAACTCCAAGAGGGAGCGTTATGCATGATTGTGGGTTCATGCCCCCTAATGTCTAGCTTGAGTGACAGAAAGATGAGACTAGGGGATGTGTTGTTGCCACCAGGGAGAAAACAATGGTTCCTGTGACCGTGGTTGCAAGGATTGTTTACCTTACGCAAAGTTCGTTAATGCAGTTGTCCGTTGCTTTGAGTTTACACTTTGGGTCGGGCTCACAACTTAATACCAGCGAGATGTTCTGGATAGATATCTCAAGGTGGATGATTAGTAAGTAGATGTTGATGAATAAATGGTCCACTTGTCTTGGCCTACTGCCCATTACTATTGAGCCTCTATCTTTCAAGTAGCATAATTAGCATTGCGGTGCGTTTATAATTCTATCAATTGCCCAACTGTAATTTGTTTACCCATGCATAGTTGTTTATCGTCTTTTGGGAGAGAGACATCACTAGTGAATGTCATGTGACTCAGGTCCATGTTACCACCATTGCTTACACCTCGTAATTTGTTTACCCATGCATAGTTGCTTATCGTCCTTTGCAAACTACCAGGCCGGAGAGATTGACAACCTCTCTATACTCATTGGGAGCAAAGTTATTTGTTGTGTGTGCAGGTCCACGTCTTCTGCTAGCGCCAGAGCAGTGGACACCTACTTGTTGATCCTTGGAGTCCTCCTGGTTCGATAAACCTTACAGTCCCCGTGTAAGGGAAATCTGTTGCTGACTACATATCCACCTTCCACTTGGGGTAACCAACGAGGGGTGAGAAGTATATCCATCAACTCGTCATCAAGCAAATTTCTGGCGCCGTTGCCGGGGACTCAAGTCTTCAAGAAAGGGGAGTTGCACACTATCTTTTACCTTTGCTTTTTAGTCTTGTTAGTTTGCTTTCTAGTATTTGCCTTAGAGTCTGATACCAAAAACCACAAAAAATAGTTGTTTTGTTCTTGCTTGTTGCTGCTACTATGGGTTCCACTGAAAACACCAAGTTGTGTGACTTCACTAGTCACAACAACAATGACTTTATCTGCACTCCTATTGTTTCTCCCGCCACTGGGGCTACTTCCTATGAGATTAAACCTGCTTTACTGAACCTTGTTATGAAAGATCAATTCTTCGGTGATGGAGATGCTGCTGCTTTGCACTTGAATAATTTTGTTGAGCTTTGTGATATGCAAAAATATAAAGAAGTAGATGGTGATATTGTTAAACTTAAGCTTTTTCCTTTCTCCTTGAGAGGAGGAGCTAAAGTGTGGCTTCAATCTTTGCCTAGGAATAGCATAGATTCTTGGGATAAGTGCAAAGATGCTTTTATTGGGAAGTATTACCTGCCTGCTAAGATTATCTAGTTAAGAAGTAACATTATGAATTTTAGGCAACTGGATAATGAACACGTTGCTCAAGCTTGGGAACGTATGAAATCTCTTGTTAAGAATTGCCCTACACATGGTTTGACTACTTGGATGGTTATACAAACTTTTTATGTAGGATTGAACTTTACCTCGCGGAATCTGTTAGACTCGATCGTGGGAGGAACCTTTATGTCAACTACACTTGGTGCTGCCACAAACCTATTGGATGAGATGATGACAAATTATTCTCAATGGCACACCAAGAGAGCTCCAACAGGTAGGAAGGTAAACTCTGTTGAGGAGATCTCCTCCCTTAATGATAAGGTTGAGATGATCATGACTTTACTCACTAAGCAAGCTCCTATTGATCCTCATGATGTTCCTTTAAATTCTTTGGTTGATCAAGAAAGAGAGCAAGTTGATGTTCATTTTATCTCTAGGAACAACTTCAATAATAATGCTTATAGGAGTAATTTTGGTAGCAATCCTAGACCGTTCCCATCCAACAACTATGGGAACAACAACACTTATCCTAGCACCAAAAACTCAACTTCTGAATTAGAGAGCATGCTTAAAGACTTTATCACTTCTCAAAAAACCTTCAACAAGAGTGTAGAAGAGAAATTAGAAAAATTAGATAGTCTATCTTTGACGGTAGACAACATAGCTCATGATGTAGAGATGCTTAAAATTAGAACTTCCCCCCTTTAGGAAAGGAAAACCACAGCCATGAATGCTATCCAAGTCCAAATTAAAGAGAACATAAGAATGCTAGGCGAACTCAAAGATAGATGGGCTAGAGAAAAAGAAGAGGAAGATAGGATTAAAAGCCTTCCTACACACACTACCCTTGCTACTATACAAGTTGTTGAGGATCTCAAAACTTTTAGCACCCATCACACCCCTACTCCCAATGGACCTATTAATGGTGATGCTAATACCCCAACTATAGGACAAGAAGGTCCTTTGAATTTAGATACTACCAAAATAATGAGCTTAGATGACATCACTCCCACTTTAATTAATGGTAGTAATCTTGTTTTTTATAATTGTAGTCTTTCCGAAGTGATCACTTTTTTCCAAAGAATGGCTAAAGACCCCCACACTAGCACACTCAATATTGCCTTCCCCAAGCATATTACCAATGCTCTTATCAAAGATAGGGAGGAGAAGCTCAAGCTAGAGACTTCTATTCCTATAAAACTAGAAGATGGTTGGGATCCTATGGTCAAGATTAAATTGAATAATATCTTTTGCTTTGCTTTATGTGATGTTGGAGCTAGTGCCTCCGTTATGCCAAAAATAATGTAAGATATGCTTGATTTGAAACCTTTTGATCAATTTTCTTTTGGTGTTCGTCTTGTTGATTCTTCCATAAACAAACCTTTAGGGAGAATTGATGATGTTCTTATTGTTGTCAATGATATTTATGTGCCCGTTGATTTTCTTATTATGGACATTGAGTGTCAACCCTCATGTCCAATTATTTTGGGACATCCTTTTCTCCGCACCATTGGTGCTATCATTGACATGAAAGAAGGGAACATTAGATTCCAATTTCCCCTTAAAAAGGGAATGGAACACTTCCCTCGAAAGAAGATTAAGTTACCTTATGAGTCTGTTATTCGGTCAAGTTATTCTTATGGAATTGATAACACTTGATCTTTTTGCACCATGCCTAGCTCAAAGGCATAAAAGAGAGCACTTGTTGGGAGGCAACCCAATTTGTTTTGACTTTCAGTTTTAGTGGTCTTGATGCTTGTTACTATTGTATCAACGTCATTGTATCTTTATTTTCAAGCTTTGTGTCAAGTTTTAGCCTCCGATTTCAAGAAAGTTCAAAAGTTGTGACATGCTGTCCAGAAACAGTTTCAGTCTTCTTGACAGAAAAATTCGTCACATATAACCAGATCATATGTTGGATCTGAATTGTTTTGACAGTATGCTCTATATAATTTTCTTTTGGCATCTGTACTGAGTTTTTTGATTTGACTTGCAGAAGTGCCCCGAAAAAATTATTTACTACATGTTGTTCTGTTTTTCACAGATTCTGCCACGTTTTGTGTTTTCATCATTTTGCAAATCTTAAGCTTGTTTTTCCTTTGCAAAAATATTTTGTCAATCATGAGAAACAGTAGATTCTCATGAAAATCTTTATTATCAGTAGATAATGAATTATTTTATCATGGGCACTAACCACTCTAATCAGCTTATGATGAGTTTCATATGAAGGGAGTTTTCAATTATGCGATGGAAGATGATGAAAGAAGATCCAGGAGTGTCAAGCGCTCAAGGTTGGGGATGCCCCCATGAACCCCCAAGAAAAATATTCAAGGATACTCAAGCGTTTAAGCTTGGGGATGGCCCTGTGCATCCCCTTCTCTATCAACAATCATTAGTTTGTCCATCTCCATGTTATATTTTTATCACTTCATATGTTATGTGATATGCTTGGAGCGTCCCGCTCTGTACTTTTTAGTTTGTTTTAGTTTTTCTTGCTGTTCATAACAAGTCGTAACCTAGCCTTCCTTGTTTGGGTGAGAAACACGCTCCATTCCACTCTAGAACACAACATAGGTTTTCATGCTTATCCTTTATGTGTGTTCTTTATCTTTTCATAGCTGTTGTCATGCTTAGCTCTTATTTTTTTTCATGCTATATCTTTTTAAGAGATTTTATTTAGGTTTATTTTGGAACTCTCTTGAGTTATCATGCTTATTTTGTTTAGAGAGTTGGCTTGTTGCACTGAGTTGTGTGTCTTGCATGAGTTGGTAATTGAGGTTGCTATTTAAGTATAGTAGTAACTTGCAATAGTTTTGAGGTATTGATTTGAGTAATATTTGGACTATTGGTGCCAAGAGCTTGAGCCTATTAGTGATAGGTGTTGTATTTTGGGAAATCCGTGTGTTTTTCAAAAACTAAAAATTAGTTGAGAACTCTAGCTACTAGATTGATCGCTAACCTCTGGAGGGGTTGGAATATATAGAGTACCCTCACGTTACCATGGGGCGAGGATGCACACGGATAACCAAACCCCCAAACATTCCTCCTCGGGGTACTTGTCTCTTTGTGAATCTCCTAAGTAGATAGAGAGTTACCAATAATAAGTGTATGATTTCTTCGGACTAATGTGAGTATTCGATTGTTGGTACTTCCACCATCCATACTTTGCTAGCCTCTTCGGTACCGTGAATTGCCCTTTATCATCTTGAGAGTTGGTGCAAACTTCATCGGTGCATCCAAACCCATGACATGATACGCTCTATCATCATAAGCCTCATTATATCTTTCCTCAAAACAGCCACCATACCTACCTATTAACGCATTTCTATAGCCTTTCCGAGATACATTGCCATGCAACATCCACCATCTCATGACTTGATCTTCATGTCATACATGCTTTTACTTGATTAAGGAGCCGCATGCTAGTTGGGCCTTGCCCTTATTATTGCTACATGATGCGCTAGTTTCATTGCATATCCTGCTACACTCGCAGAGGCATATATTTGCATACATCATGATAGTTTTCATTTGTCTTTATGTGAGTACTTCCTATAAAGTGTGATGATCTTCTTTTTATTCTTGTAGAACATAGAGTGTTGCCCTTAAGTGAGGAAAAAGATCCCAAAGAGGAAAAATTAAAAGATCCCAAAGAGGACAAATGAGAGATAAATGGAAAGAGCCAAAGAGGCCACCAAAAAAAGAGAGAAGGGGGCAACACTACTATTCCTTTTAAAATATCCACACTTGTACTCCGTTGCTATATTTGTACTACATAGAGATTATCATTCATGCATAACTATGTGGGGGCCCTTACACTATAGAACTTGGCTTGTTTATTCCAATGATGAGCGTCCTCAAATGAGCTCTAGGTCTTCATGAGCAAGCAAGTTGGATGCACCCCCACTAGTTCCATTGGAGAGCTTACCTTAGCTCATATCTGCATCCGTTGCATGGCAATCCCTACTCCTCACATCATATCTATCATTTGGCTTTCTCTCGCCTATGATTGTCCTCATTGATGTGAGCATTTCACACCCTTTTTGTCTTCCTTCCCCATCATTATTCTCTTTGCCATCCTAAGTGCCAACATATCTTGCTTGCGCTCATCCATTGCATGAGTGCTCAAAGTCGAAAGGGAGAGCATCATTTTGACTTGTGCCTGACTAGTGGGCTCGGGATGAGTCAAAATAAGATTCCGAAGGAGACCAAGTGTGAAGTTTAGTAGATTGAGTTCTCAACTAAAAAAATATTTTTATGCTCTAAACCCATCTCCCACTTCTTGCACGCAAACACCATTTGGAGACATTTGAGTCACAGACAGCGACAGCTCTTCCACCTTTATGTTCTTACTTTGCTATTTTCAATACTAAATATAGACTCTTGCTTGTTATTTTCTTGACATGAATTGCATATCTTACTTGCTTTACTTTGAAGTTCTTATATGTGTGTTAGCATGTCACCATAGAAATTATTTGTGTTATCATTTACCTACTCTAGGACGAGCAGTAATTAAGCTTGGGGATGTTGATACGTCCCAAATGTATCTAGAATTACTGCTTGTTCCATGATCTTTTGGGTGACATTGTTATATCTTTCGCTACACTTTTATATAGTAAGTAGATGCTGATGAATAAACGGTCTACTTGTCTTGGCATACTGCCCAGTACTATTGAGCCTCTAACTTTCAAGTAGCATAATTAGCATTGCGGTGCGTTTATAATTCTGTCAATTGCCCAACTGTAACTTGTTTACCCATGCATAGTTGTTTATCGTCTTTTGGGAGAGATACATTGATGACCCACAAGTGTAGGGGATCAATCGTAGTCCTTTCGATAAGTAAGAGTGTCGAACCCAACGAGGAGGAGAAGGCTCTGATAAACGGTTTTCAGCAAGGTAATAACTGTAGGCACTGAAAGTAGCGGTAACAAGTGATGGTGTAGTGAGGTGAAAGGTAGCGAGCGAAAAGTAACAAGTAACAAGTAGTAGAAACGGTGCAGCAAGGTGTCCCAATCCCATTTGTAGCAAGGGACAAGCCTGAACAAAGTCTTATAAGAGGAAAACGCTCCCAAGGACGCACGGGAATTTCTGTCATGCTAGTTTCATCATGTTCATATGATTCGCGTTCGTTACTTTGATAGTTTGATATGTGGGTGGACCGGTGCTTGGGTACTGCCCTTACTTGGACAAGCATCCCACTTATGATTAACCCCTCTCGCAAGCATCCGCAACTACGAAAGAAGAATTAAGACAACGTCTAACCAAAACATTAAACTAGTGGATCCAAATCAGCCCCTAACGAAGCAACGCATAGACTAGGGTTTAAGATTCTGTCACTCTAGCAACCCATCATCAACTTACTACTCCCCAATGCCTTCCTCTAGGCCCTAATATGGTGAAGTGTAATGTAGTCGACATTCAAATAACACCACTAGAGGAAAAGAAAACATACATCATATCAAAATATCGAACGAATACCAAATTCACATGACTATTATTAGCATGACTTATCCCATGTCCTCAGGAACAAAAGTAACTACTCACAAAGCATAATCATAATCATGATCAGAGGTGTAACGAATAGCATCAAGGATTTGAACATAAACTCTTCCACCAAGTAATCCAACTAGCATCAACTACAAAGAGTAATCAACACTACTAGCAACCTTACAAGTACCAATCGGAGTCACGAGACGGAGATTGGTTACAAGAGATGAACTAGGGTTTGGAGAGGAGATGGTGCTGATGAAGATGTTGATGGAGATGACTCCCCTCCGATGAGAGGAGTGTTGGTGATGATGATGGCAATGATTTCCCCCTCCGGGAGGTAAGTTTCTCCGGCAGGATCGTCCTGCCGGAGTTTTAGATTGGTTCTGCTCAAGTTCCGCCTCGTGGCGGCGGCGAATCCACGAAAAAGCTCCACCCTGATTTTTTTTCTCGGACGAAACCCTTCATATAGAAAAAGAGGGGGGCCAGTGGGCCACCAGGGTGCCCACAAGCCCTGTTGCCGCCGCCAGGGGGGTACGCCGCGGCAACCAGGCTTGTGGGCCCCTGGCAGCTCCCCTCTCACACTTCTTTCGCCCAGTATTTTTTATATATTCCCAAAAAATCCACATTGATTTTCAGGGCATTTGGAGTTGCGCAGAATAGAGGACTCGGACTTGCTCCTTTTCCAGTCCAAAATTCCAACTGTCGGTATTCTCCCTCTTCAAATAAACCTTGCAAAATAAGAGAGAAAAGGCATAAGTATGGTACCACAAAGTATAATAACAGTCCATAAAGTGATAAATATCAACATGAAAGCATGATGCAAAATGGACGTATCAACTCCCCCAAGCTTAGACCTTGCTTGTCCTCAAGCGAAAACCAAGATCCATAAACATGTCCACATGTTTAGGGATGAAGGTGTTGATAAAACATAATACGGACATGAGGGCATCATGATCACACATAAAACAGCAATACATCATAGAGATTCTTATGCGAAAGTAACAATTCTTTCACAAAACAAGGTATGACATAAAAACCTTACTGAGAAGTAGCCAACAAAAATCCATAGTCATTGAAGCAATTGCAATTTACCATAACATAAGAAAGAGTCAAATAAGAGCTTTGCCTCCCAACCATTTACCTCAAGGGTAAAGTCAACAATAATAAAGCATAAGTACTCATCTCCAAGTTGATATATGAATATAGATCTTTCCCAAGCATATGACGTTCACCAAAAAAAGGCTAAATAAGGAATTGGTGAAGATCACCATGACTCTTACAAGGGAAAAAAGTAAAGGTACAAGATAGGCCCTTCACAGAGGGAAGCAGAGGTTGTCATGCGCTTTTGAGGTTTGGATGCCTGTCCTCTTAGTGCGGAGGAACGTCACTTAATATTATCCCCTGTGATAAAGAACTTTATTATGCAGTCTGTCGCTTTTATGTCTTCCTCGTCACAGGTTCGTATAAAGCTTATTTTCCACACACTAATAGATCATACATATTAGAGAGCAAGTTTTATTGCTTGCACCGATGACAACTTACTTGAGGGATCTTATTCAATCCATAGTAGGTATGGTGGACACTCATGGCAAAACTGGGTTGAAGGTTTATGGATGCACAAGTAGTATCTCTACTTGGTGCGGGAGTTTGGCTAATATGAGGTGGAAGCAATCGTCACATGCTAAGGGATCTCTAATCATATAACATTGTTTGGAACCAAGCAAACACAATTCATTATGTTGTCTTCCTTATCCAACATCTACTTCTAAGCATGTAATAGTTTGGTGAGTGCTCACAATTATAGAAAGTGTCTAAGATGATATATTTATATGTGAACCTCTCTTTCCTTATTACTTCTTATTAATTGCAACAATGACTAGGTCTATGTTGGTCTATTCTCAACAAGTTTCAATAATCATACTTGTTATATGTGAAGCTATCACTTTCCATAAGATCATCTCATGATCTTTCATGCTATCGTTCTTTTCATACTTTTGATGACGGCACAAAGCAAAGCCCTGGACTAAGATATTGTTTATTATATAGCTCGCAAGCTCGAATACACCGGGGGAGACACAAGGCAAAAGACTCAAACTAAACACTAAAGACTTATTCCACTAAGAGAAGAAATAAAAACTAAAAAGGAAAGAACTAAAACAAAGGTAAAAGCAAAAGATATAAATGTGATACGATACCAGGGCAACTCCCCCAAGCTTGGCAAAAGCCAAGGGAGTTGCCCATACCAATGCTTAGTTGTCTTCCTTTGGTGGTGATGGTGGTGGAGTTGCAACATGAGTTTGATCCTCCGTCTTCCAAGGCATAGGTGCTCCATCATGGCAGGATGAACGAGTCGCCGGAATCCTCAAATCTGCAGCCAACCTTATTGATTTAAATCTATACTCATACTCACAGTTTTGGTTCTCCAGGTCATAGATCTGGCCCTGGAGTTGATCAACCCTGTCATAGAGCCTGGAGAGGTGCTTCCCAATGTCAATGGCATCCATCTTGTGATTGTTGGTGAACTCAGTGATCATCATGTGGTTGGCGTTGAGTCCACGCTCCACCATCCCTTGGCACTTGAAGACTTGTTGCTTCATTGCCTCGAGCCTCGTCTCCATGCTTCCGGTCTTCTTAGGCCCCTTAACATCATGGATGTGCAACATCCCCTCGCTCATCTTGATAGATTGAGGGTGCTGCAATACCTCCGTGAGGTAGGGATTTATGACCCTCTCAAAGATCTTGTCCTTAGGAGCTTTTGGGGAAGTCATGACGATCTAGATCTGCAACAGAAACAGGCTCGAAACGAAAACAAAGAAAAACTGCGTGATACGAAGATCAAAACCCTCGGGCGTATATATAATGATTTTTTTGGACCACAAGGAGTGCTCCGCAAGAAAACGGAGTCTGTGGGGCACACGAGGTGCCCACAAGCCCTGTTGCCAGGGCCAGGGGGTAGGCTGCTGCAACCAAGCTTGTGGCCGCCTCGTGCGCTCTCCGGACTGCTTTTTATTTTTCTAATTTTCCAAAAAATCCAAAATGGAGAAAATTTCCGACTGGAAAAGTTTCGGAGTCCAATTACTTACCGAAACACATACCTCTTCGTTTTCAGGGTCTGAAACAGGCTGATAAACATCCCTTATGTACTCCTCTGGAGTTATGATATTGATGATATTGGTCTCAACATTTATGGGAGTACCAGAGATATAATGCTTGATTCTTTGCCCATTTACTACTCTACGAAAATTACCTTCCGTGTTATTGATTTTGATGGCACCAGAACGATATACTTCCTCGACAACGTAGGGACCTTCCCATTTAGAGAGAAGCTTGCCTGCGAAGAATCTTAAGCGAGAATTGTATAGCAGGACATAATCACCTACATTGAATTCTCGTTTTTGTATTCGTTTATCGTGCCATCTCTTAACCTTTTCCTTGAACAACTTGGCATTCTCATATGACTGGGCCCTCCATTCATCTAATGAGCTGATATCAAACAACCGCTTCTCACCGGCAAGTTTGAAATCGAAGTTGAGCTCTTTGATTGCCCAATAAGCTTTGTGTTCCAGCTCAAGAGGTAAATGACAGGCCTTACCATAAACCATTTTATACGGCGACATGCCCATGGGATTCTTATAAGCAGTCCTATAAGCCCATAGTGCATCGTCAAGTTTGCTAGACCAATTCTTTCGAGATCTATTGACAGTCTTTTGTAAGATCAATTTGATCTCCCTATTACTCAACTCCACTTGACCACTAGACTGAGGATGATAAGGAGATGCAACTCTATGGTCGACATTGCTACTGCAACAAAAGACCTTCCAACGGCTCCAGAAACACGTGCTGACGGGTGACTGTTCTTGTCTTGATTCTCCTCAGCAATGGCACCAGAAATCCTTCTGCTACGGCTACGCCTTTAGGGACTTCCTAGGAAAATATGCAAAGGATTTCCCCGTGGCCTTGGAGCCTTGCGTTGGTGTTCCCTCGAAGCGGAAAGGGTGATGTAGCATAGCGGTGGTAAGTATTTTCCTTAGTTTTGAGAACCAAGGTATCGATCTAGTGAAGGAGTATCACAAGTGCCTGCACAAACACAAAGAACCTGCTCCCAACGCTATGAAGGGGTTGTCAATCCCTTATAGATTGTTTGCAAAGTGAGAACTGAAAGCAACAAAGTAACAAAGCAATGTAAAAGTGGGGGTGTCAATGATAGATGTGAATAGACCCGAGGGTCGTAGTGTTTACTAGTGGATTCTCTCATTAAAGCAAGTAGACGGTGGGTGAACAAATTACTGTGGAGCAATTGATAGAACCGCGCAAAGTCGTGACGTCATCTATGGCAATGATTATATCTATAGGCATCACATCCAAAACAAGTAGACCGATACTTTCTGCATCTACTACTATTACTCCACACGTCGACCGCTATCCAGCATGCATCTAGTGTATTAAGTCCAAAAGAACAGAGTAACGCCTTAAGCAAGATGACATGATGTAGATGGACAATCTCATATCAACGACAGATCCCACCTTGTTACCCTTGATGGCAACTACTCAATGTGTGCCTTGCTGCCCCTACTGTCACTGGGAAAGGTCACCACATGGTAAGAACCCAAAACCAAGCACTTCTCCCATTGCAAGAATCATAGATCTAGTTGGACAAACAAAACCCAAGACTCGGAGAGACTTACAAGGATGTCAAATCATGCATAAAAGAAATCAGCAAAGACTCAAATATATATCATAGATAATCTGATCACAAATCCACAATTCATTGGATCTCGACAAACACACAGCCAAAGAAGATTACATCGGATAGATCTCCATGAAGATCATGGAGAACTTTGTATTGAAGATCCAAGAGAGAGAAGAAGCCATCTAGCTACTAACTACGGACCCGTAGGTCTGAAGTGAACTACTCATGAGTCATTGGAGGGGAGATGATGATGATGAAGAAGCCCTCCAACTCCAAAGTCCCCTCCGGCAGGGCACCGGAAAGGGTCTCCAGATGAGATCTCGCGGAAAAGGAAGCTTGCGGCGGCGGAAAAGTATTTTCGTGGATCCCTTGATTTTTTTCTGATTTTTAGGGAATATATAGGCGCAAGATCTAGGTCAGGGGGCGCCAGGGAGGCCACAAGCCTGCCCACCGCCGCCTCCCCCCTGGTGGCGGAGTGGGGGCTTGTGGGCTCCCTGTAGCCCTCCTGGCTTGGCCCACAGCCCCCCTGATCTTCTTCCGTTCGGGAAAAAATCATTTCAGGGATTTTATTCCATTTGGACTCCATTCCAAAATCAGATCTGAAAAGAGCCAAAAACACAGAAAAAACAGGAACTGGCACTTGGCACTGAATTAATAAGTTAGTCCCAAAAAAGATATAAAAGGTACATAAAACATCCAAAGATGACAAGATAACAGCATGAAACCATCAAAAATTATAGATACATTGAGACGTATCAAGCATCCCCAAGCTTAACTCCTGCCCGTCCTCGGGTAGGGAAGTGATAAAGAATGAATTTTTGATGCTTTCATGCTACCTAGCATAGATGTCCTTTGTAACTCCTCTTATGTGACGTGAATGTTCAGATCCATTAGATTCAAAACAATAGTTTGCTATTGACGTGGAAACAATAATAATTCAAGCAAACTAGCAAGGTAATCATGAACTTTCAAAATAACAAGGCCAAAAGGAAGTTATCCCTACAAAAGCATATAGTCTGGCTATGCTCTATCATCATTGCACAACGAATTTAAATCATGCACCAACCCGGTATTGGCCAAGTAATTGTTTCACACCTTTACTTTCTCAAACCTTTTCAACTCTCACGCAATACATAAGCGTGAGCCATGGTTTTAGCACTATAAGTGGTGTGGAGTGTGGTGGAGGTTGCAAGACAAAAAAGGAGATGATAGTCACATTAACTAGGCATATCAATGAGCTGTGGAGATGCTCATCAATAGATATCAATGTGAATGAGTAGGGATTTCCATACAAATGATGCACTAGAGCTAGGAGTAAGTGAAAGCTCTTAAAGAAAACTAGTGGGTGTGCATCCAACTTGCTTGCTCACGAAGACCTAAGGCAATTTTGAGGAAGCCTATCATTGGAATATACAAGCCAAGTTATATAATGAAAATTTCCCACTAGCTATATGGTGGTGACAAAACGAGAGACTCTCAATCATGAAGATCATGGTGCTTAATATGCACAAGTGTGGAAAAGTGGTAACATTGTCCCTTCTCTCTTTTTCTCTTATTTTTTTGGTGGGCTCTTTGGCCTCTTTTTTTTGGTGGGCATCATTGGCCTCTTTTATTTCCTCACATGGGACAATGCTCCATTAATGATGATCATCACACTTTCAACTCAAACTTAGCGCAACGATGACTCTATATGGAATGCCATCGGTAGGGTACCGTGACAATGATCTAGCATGTCATAGACATTAATGGAAACATCATGCTAGCTATCTTACGATCATGCAATGGCAATGTAGATGTGGTGGCACATGTCATGGTGGTAGTTGCATGGCAATAGATCTCGGAATGACTTTGGAAAAGCCATAGTAGGTAGGTATGGTGGTTGTTTTGAGGGAGGATAATGGTGGGTTTTGTGCACCGGCGAAAGTTGCACGACACTAAGAAGATAGTGATGGTGGAAGGTAAAAGTGCATCTAAACCATGGACTCAACATTAGTCATGAAGAACTCATATACTTTTTGCAAAATATTTATTAGTAATCGAAACAAAACATTCAACGCATACTCCTAGGGGAAGGGTTGGTAGATATAAACCATCGCGTGATCCCGACCGCCACGCAAAGGATGACAATCAATAGACTAATCATGCTCAGATTTCATCAAATAGCGGTTCACCATACGTGCATGCTACGGGAATCACTAACTTCATCACAAGTATTTCTAGATCCACAACACCTTACTAGCATAACTTCAATATTACCATAACCACAACTCAAAACTAATTGAGATGAATCAAACTTCTCTAACTATTCAATGCACATGAAGGTGGAAGTTTTCGTATCCCTTTGGATAACTACCCCTTTTGAGACTACTTTCGAAGAATAGATCAACTACCAAGACACGCACCACTGTGCTCTAAAAGATATAAGTTAAGCACATAGAGCAAAAGTATCTAGCTCAAAAGATATAAGTGAAGCACATGTGAGCTGAATTGTCTACCAAAAGATATAAGTGAAGCTCGACAAAATCACAGTGAGTGCATGTATCTCTCTCTAGGTGTGCGGCAAGGATGATAGTGACACAACAAAAATAAAAGACTCCTACGATACAAGATGCTCCAAGCAAAAACACATAACATGTGGTGAATAAAAATATAGCCCCAAGTAACGTTACCGATGGATTGAAGACGAGAGAGGGGATGCCTTCCTGGGGCATCCCCAAGCTTAGGCTTTTACAGCATCCTTGAATATCTTGGGGTGCCTTGGGAATCCCCAAGCTTGATCTCTTGCCACTCTTTATCTCTTTGTCCATAAGAACTTCACCCAAAACATGAAACCTTCACAACACGAAACTTAAACAGAAACTCGTGATAACATTAGTATGAGAAAGCAAACCACCACTTCCTTAGGTACTGTAGCAAACTTAAATTCTACTTATGCTGATGTTGAGTTACTGTATTTTCAATCTTCCATGGCTAATACCCCCCGATACTATCCATAGTTTCATCAAAATAAGCAACCAACACAACAAAAAGAGAATCTGTTAACAGCAGAACAGTCTGTAGCAATCTGTATATTTCGTATACTTCTGGTACTTCAAAAATTCTGAAACATTACGACAGTCTCAAGAATTTGCTAGAAATCAGAAGCAAAAAGAATCAACTCAAAAGCTCTTACAGAAAAAAAAATTATTTTCGTGAGCAGAAAGTTTCTGTCTTTTCCAACATGACCAAATGATCATCCCCAAGACTAATCATAACGGTTTTGCTTGGCACAAACGCAAAAAGAAACACAAAAAACACAATCATAACAGAATTATGAAAGTGTGGAAAACACAAAACAGAAAGAAAAAGGATAGATTCGTTGGGTTGCCTCCCAACAAGCGCTTTTGTTTAACGCCCTTAGCTAGGCAAAAGGTGATGGAATCTAAGTCTAACATACTTCCTATGCATAGGCATTTTATAGGGAAACAAATTGGCAAGACAACCAATAGTTACCAAATGCAAGGAAGAAGAAAGAGACAATACCAATCTCAACATAACGAGAGGTAATTTGGTAACATGAAAGTTTCTACCAAAATATTTTCCTCTCTCAAAGCAATTACATGTGGGATCATATTCAAAATCAACAATATAGCTATCCCATAGGATATTCTTTTCACGATCCACATGCATGCAAAGTTGACGCTCTTCAAAAATAGTGGGATTATCATCAACTAAAGTCATGACTTCTCCAAACCCACTTTCAATCTTATTGCAAACATCATATTCATCATGAGGCTTAAACAAATTTTCAAGATCATAAGAAAAATCATCGCCCCACTCATGATCATTGCAACAAGTAGTGGACATAGCAAAACTAGCATCCCCAAGCTTAGGGTTTTGCATATTCTTAGCATGATTGTCACTAATAGAATTTATAGTGAAACCATTGCAATCATGCTTTTAATCCAAGGAGCCCTCGTGAATCACTTCATGAATTTCTTCATCACGATTTTCAGATTCACGCATCTCAAGCAAAATCCATAAAGATAGTCAAGTGCACTCAATTCACTAGCAATTCGTTCCACATAAGTGGGTCCCTTAAAGAGATTAGCAAGTGGGTGAGGATCCATATCAATGGATTTTTAGCAAGCAAAGATGCAAGCTAAAACAAGGCACATGGTAAAACAAGCAAACAGAAAGCGAGCGGAAGAAGGGTGAACGGAAAAAAGGCAAATGAAAACGGCAAATGTGAAGTGGGGGAGAGGAAAACGAGAGGCAACTGGCAAAAAAGTAAATGCAGGAGATGAGTTTGTGAGACCTACTTGGATAGATCTCTCCTTCCCCGGCAACGGCGCCAGAAATACTTCTGCTACTGCAACAAAAGACCTTCCAACGGCGCCAGAAACACGTGCTCACGGTAGACTGTTCTTGTCTTGATTCACCTCAGCAACGGCACCAGGAATCCTTCTGCTACGACTACGCCTTTAGGGACTGCCTAGGAAAATATGTGAAGGATTTCCCCGTGGCCTTGGAGCCTTGCGTTGGTGTTCCCTCGAAGCGGAAAGGGTGATGTAGCGCAGCGGTGGTAAGTATTTCCCTCAGTTTTGAGAACCAAGGTATCGATCCAGTGAAGGAGTATCACATGTGCCTGCACAAACACAAAGAACCTGCTCCCAACGCTATGAAGGGGTTGTCAATCCCTTATAGATTGTTTGAAAAGTGAGAACTGAAAGCAACAAAGTAACAAAGCAAAGTAAAAGCGGGGGTGTAAACGATAGATGTGAATAGACCTGGGGGCCGTAGTGTTTACTAGTGGCTTCTCTCATGAAAGCAAGTAGACGGTGGGTGAACAAATTACTGTGGAGCAATTGATAGAACCGCGCAAAGTCGTGACGTCATCTATGGCAATGATTATATCTATAGGCATCACGTCCAAAACAAGTAAACCGATAGTTTCTGCATCTACTACTATTACTCCATACGTCGACCTCTATCCAGCATGCACCTAGTGTATTAAGTCCAAAAGAACAGAGTAACGCCTTAAGCAATATGACATGATGTAGATGGACAATCTCATATCAACGACAGATCCCACCTTGTTACCCTTGATGGCAACTACTCAATGTGTGCCTTACTGCCCCTACTGTCACTGGGAAAGGTCACCACATGGTTAGAACCCAAAACCAAGCACTTCTCCCATTGCAAGAATCATAGATCTAGTTGGACAAACAAAACCCAAGACTCGGAGAGACTTACAAGGATATCAAATCATGCATATAAGAAATCAGCAAAGACTCAAATATATATCATAGATAATCTGATCACAAATCCACAATTCATCGGATCTCGACAAGCATACCGCCAAAGAATATTACATCGGATAGATCCCCGTGAAGATCATGGAGAACTTTGTATTGAAGATCCAAGAGAGAGAAGAAACCATCTAGCTACTAACTACGGACCCGTAGGTCTGAAGTGAACTACTCACGAGTCATTGGAGGGGCGATGATGATGATGAAGAAGCCCTCCAACTCCAAAGTCCCCTCCGGTAGGGCAGCGGGAAGGGTCTCCAGATGAGATCTCACCGAAACGGAAGCTTGCGGCGTCGAAAAAGTATTTTCATGGATCCCTTGATTTTTTTCTGATTTTTAGGGAATATATAGGCGCAAGATCTAGGTCAGGGGGCGCGAGGGAGGCCACAAGCCTGTCCACCGCCGCCTCCCCCCTGGTGGCGGAGTGGGGGCTTGTGGGCTCCCTGTAGCCCTCCTGGCTTGGCCCACAGGCCCCATGATCTTCTTCCGTTCGGGAAAAAATCATTTCGGGGATTTTATTCCGTTTGGACTCCGTTCTAAAATCAGATCTGAAAAGAGCCAAAAACACAGAAAAAACAGGAACTGACACTTGGCACTGAATTAATAAGTCATTCCCCAAAAAGATATAAAAGGTACATAAAACATCCAAAGATGACAAGATAACAGCATGAAACCATCAAAAATTATAGATACGTTTGAGACGTATCAGACATTATACTTAGCGACCATCTTGCGGAAAACACCATGAATGAAGTGTGAACCGCCATCAGTCATCAGATATCTAGGGACTCCAAATCTTGGGAAAATGACTTTTTTAAGCATCTTAATAGAGGTGTGGTGATTAGCATTTCTAGTGGGGATAGCTTCTACCCACTTAGTGATGTAAACCACAACAACTAAGATGTGAGTATACCCATTGGAACTCGGGAAAGGTCCCATATAATCAAAGCCCCAGACATCAAATGGTTCAATGACAAGTGAATAGTTCATAGGCATTTCCTGACCCTTACTGGTGTTCCCTATTCTTTGGCATTCGTCACAAGACAAGACAAACTTACGGGCATCCTTGAAGAGAGTGGGCCAATAGAAACCTGATTGCAATACCTTATGAGCAGTTCTGTCTCCAGCATGGTGTCCTCCGTAGGCTTCGGAATGACACTTCTGTAGGATATGTCCCTGTTCATGTTCAGGCACACAACGTCTAATAACACCATCTACTCCTTCCTTCTAAAGGTGAGGATCATCCCAAAAGTAGTGTCTCAAAACAAAGAAGAATTTCTTCTTTTGCTGGTAGGTGAAACTGGGTGGTGTGTATTTGGCTACGATATAGCTTGCGTAATCAGCATACCACGGTGCGCTATGTGAAGTGCGGATGACATTCAATTTCTCATCAGGAAAGCTGTCACTAATAGGTCGTGGGTCATCAAGGACATTCTCTAGCCTAGACAAGTTATCTGCTACCGGGTTATCAGCACCCTTTCGGTCAACAACGTGCAAATCAAATTCCTGTAGCAGGAGAACCCATCTGATTAGCCTAGGCTTAGCGTCCTTCTTCTCCATAAGGTACTTAATAGCAGCATGATCAGAGTGAATAGTGACTTTGGAGTCAACTATATAAGATCTGAACTTTTCACATGCAAACACGACTCCTAAAAACTCCTTCTCCGTAGTGGCATAGTTTCTTTGGTCACTGTCTAGAGTTTTACTAGCGTAGTGAATGACATTCAACTTCTTGTCAACTCTTTGTCCTAGAACAGCACCAACAGCATAATCACTAGCATCGCACATGATTTCAAAGGGCAAGTTCCAATCAGGTGGTTGAACAATAGGTGCGGTTATCAAGTCCTTCTTAAGTATTTCGAAAGCTTCCTCACATTCCTCATCAAAAACAAAAGGAACATCCTTCTGCAAGAGTTTGGTAAGAGGCCTAGAAATCTTAGAGAAGTCTTTAATGAACCTTCTATAGAAACCAGCATGACCTAGGAAACTTCGTATACCTCTGATATCTATGGGGCAAGGCATTTTCTCAATTGCATCAACCTTAGCCTTATAAACTTCAATGCCTCTCTCAGATATTTTATGTCCTAAGACGATGCCTTCATTAACCATGAAGTGGCACTTCTCCTAGTTCAAGACGAGGTTGGTATCTTTGCATCTCTGTAAGACTCAATCAAGGTTGTTGAGGCAATCGTCAAAGGAAGAACCATAAACGGAGAAATCATCCATGAAAACCTCAACAATCTTTTCACAAAAGTCAGAGAATATAGCCATCATACATCTTTGAAAGGTGGCAGGTGCATTGCACAAGCCAAAAGGCATACGTCTATAAGCAAAGGTACCGAAGGGGCAGGTGAAAGTGGTTTTCTCCTGATCAGATTGTGCAACAGGTATTTGCGAGAAACCTGAATAACCATCTAGAAAGCAGAAGTGTGTGTGTTTAGATAGCCTTTCTAGCATTTTGTCGATAAACGGCAAAGGATAATGGTCTTTCCTGGTTGCCTTGTTCAGTTTCTGGAAGTCTATTACCATCCTATAGCCAGTAATAATCCTCTGTGGGATTAGTTCATTCCTATCATTAGGAACGACGGTGATACCTCCCTTCTTAGGTACGCAATGTATTGGACTTACCCAATCACTATGAGCAACAGGATAAATGATTCCTGCTTCCAGAAGCTTTAATATTTCTTTTCTCACGACCTCTTTCATCCTCGGATTTAATCTCCATTGATGATCAGCAACTGGCTTAGAATCAGGATCGGTTTTAATCTTATGCTGACATAGAGTGGGACTAATAACCTTAAGATCATCAAGAGTATATCCAATAGCAGCACGGTGCTTCCTCAAAGTTTTTAATAACTTCTTATCTTCGTGATTTGAGAGGTGAGCACTACTAATAACAGGATATATCTCCTTCTCATCAAGATAGGCATACTTAAGAGTATCTGGTAACTATTTTAGCTCGAACACAGGATCACCCTTTGGTGGGGGAGGATCCCCAAGCAGTTTAACAGGCAGATTATTCTTGAGAATAGGATATTGTTCTAAAACAATTTTATCTATCTCATCTCTTTCATCCATATGCATATCATTTTCATGCTCAAGCAAATATTGCTCTAAAGGATCCGTAGGAGGTACGGCAATAGAGGCAAGAGCAATGATTTCATCCCTACCAGACGACTCTTTTTCATGGGGTTGTCTTCCGAACTTGGAGAAGTTAAATTCATGAGACACACCCTCGAAACTAACAGTGACAGTCTGTTTAATGCAATCAATATGAGCATTAACAGTGTTGAGAAAGGGTCTACCAAATATGATGGGACAAAAGCTATCTTGTGCAGTAGCAAGGACGAGGAAATTAGTAGGATACTTCGTCTTACCACACAGGTCTTCTACGTATCTCACAATTCCCAAAGGGCAGATAGTGTCTCTATTAGCTAGCGTAATAGTGACATCAATGGGTTCTAACTCAGCAGGTGCAATCTCATCTTTGATTTCATCATATAGGGACCGGGGTATTGCACTAACACTAGCACCCATATCACATAAACCATGATAACAGTGATCTGCTATCTTGACAGAAACAACGGGCTGGCCAACTACAGGTCCGTATTTGTCTTTCGCGTGAGGTTTAGCAATTCTAGTGGAGTCCTCACAGAATTTGATAACATGCCCGTCTATGTCTTTGGCTAAGAGATCTTTGATAATAGAAACACTAGGTTCAACTCTAATTTCCTCAGGGGTGCAAGTGGTCTAATATAACCCCTACGTATCACAGTTGGAGCTTTAGAATAATCCTTTTTCCTAGCAGGATAAGGTGGTTTCTCAGCGTAGGCACAAGGAACAATAGGATCACTAAAGGCAATGACTTTCTCTTCAACTAGATTGGGTTTAACTATGTTGACTTCTACAGGCAGATGATACTTAAACCACTTCTCTTTGGGAAGATCAACATGAGCAGCAAAAGATTCACAAAGAGAAGCTACTATCTCAGAGTCAAGTCCATACTTAGCGCTAAAATCTCTAGAAGTGTTTGTTTCAACAAAAGATTTAACGCAATCAAACTGGAAATTCAAACCTGACTCCTTACCTTCTTCAAGCTCCCAATCTTCAGAGTTACGTTTGATTATTTCCAATAAATTCCACTTGTGGTCAATATCATAAAATAACTGGTACAAGAAGTGTCAAGCATGGTACGATCTTCATGAGAAAGCCGAGCATAAAAGTTTTGAGTGATAATTTCTCTCGAGAGCTCATGATTGGGGCATGAATATAGCATTGATTTAAGCCTCCCCAAGCTTGAGCTATGCTTTCCCTGACACGAGGCCAAAACTTATAAATATAATTGCGATCACGATGTACTAAATGCATAGGATAAAACTTTTGATGAAATTCCAATTTCAACCGATTGTAGTCCCATGATCTAGTATCATCACATAGCCTATACCATGTCAACGCCTTGTCCTTCAAAGATATAGGAAAGACTTTCTTATTTACCTCATCCTCGGCAAACCTGCAAGCTTAAATAAACCACAAACTTCATCTACATAGATTAGATGCAAGTCTGGATGTGAAGATCCATCTCCTGTAAAAGGATTAGCCAGCAGTTTCTCAAGCATACCCGAAGGAATTTCATAAAAGATATTTTCAGTAGGTACTTCAGGTTGAGGAGCAACTCCTCGTTCTTCCGTTCGTGGTGAAGATACCCCGAAGAAATTCCTCAAAGGAACAGTTTGCATAGTGACAAGTGACAATAAATTTCAGCACAGTATATAAATGTTTCCTTACCAAATTCCACTTACCAAAGGCGCTTCCCTCCCTCGCAACGGCGCCAGAAAAGAGTCTTGATGACCCACAAGTGTAGGGGATCAATCGTAGTCCTTTCGATAAGTAAGAGTGTCGAACCCAACGAGGAGGAGAAGGCTCTAATAAACGGTTTTCAGCAAGGTAATAACTGCAAGCACTGAAAGTAGCGGTAACAAGTGATGGTGTAGTGAGGTGAAACGTAGCGAGAGAAAAGTAACAAGTAACAAGTAGTAGCAACGGTGCAGCAAAGTGGCCCAATCCATTTCGTAGCAAGGGACAAGCCTGAACAAAGTCTTATAAGAGGAAAATGCTCCCGAGGACACACGGGAATTTCTGTCATGCTAGTTTCATCATGTTCATATGATTCGCGTTCGTTACTGTGATAGTTTGATATGTGGGTGGACCGGTGCTTGGGTACTGCCCTTACTTGGACAAGCATCCCACTTATGATTAACCCCTCTCGCAAGCATACGCAACTACGAAAGAAGAATTAAGACAACGTCTAACCATAGCATTAAACTAGTGGATCCAAATCAGCCCCTTACGAAGCAACGCATAGACTGGGGTTTAAGCTTCTGTCTCTCTAGCAACCCATCATCTACTTACTACTCCCAAATGCCTTCCTCTAGGCCCATATATGGTGAAGTGTTATGTAGTCGAAGTTCATATAACACCACTAGAGGAAAAGACAACATAAATCATATCAAAATACCGAACGAATACCAAATTCACATGACTATTATTAGCATGACTTATCCCATGTCCTCAGGAACAAACGTAACTACTCACAAAGCATAATCATAATCATGATCAAAGGTGTAATGAATAGCATCCAGGATCTGAACATAAACTCTTCCACCAAGTAATCCAACTAGCATCAACTACAAAGAGTAATCAACACTACTAGCAACCTTACAAGTACCAATCGGAGTCGCGAGACGGAGATTGGTTACAAGAGATGAACTAGGGTTTGGAGAGGAGATGGTGTTGATGAAGATGTTGATGGAGATGACTCCCCTCTGACGAGAGGAGTGTTGGTGATGACGATGGCGACGATTTCCCCCCCTGGGAGGGAAGTTTCCCCGGCAGGATCGTCCTACCGGAGTTCTAGGTTGGTTATGCTCAAGTTCCGCCTCATGGCAGCGGTGAATCCACGAAAAAGCTCCACCCTGATTTTTTGTCAGACGATACCCTTCATATAGCAAAAGAGGGGGGCAGTGGGCCACCAGGGTACCCACAAGCCTTGTTGCCGCGGCCTGGGGGTAGGCCGCAGCACCAGGCTTGTGGGCCCCTGGCAGCTACCCTCTGACACTTCTTTCACCCAGTATATTTTATATATTCCCAAAAAATCCACGTTGATTTTCAGGGCATTTGGAGTTGCGCAGAATAGAGGACTCAGACTTGCTCCTTTTCCAGTCCAGAATTCCAGCTGCCGGTATTCTCCCTCTTCAAATAAACCTTGCAAAATAAGAGAGAAAGGCATAAGTATGGTACCACAAAGTATAATAACAGTCCATAAAGCGATAAATATCAACATGAAAGCATGATGCAAAATGGACGTATCAGAAATCGCTAGTGAACATCATGTGACTCAGGTCCATATCACCATCATTGCTTACACCTCCACCATTTACTGCTTTCATTTACTTTTCCGTTGCAATCACTATCACTATTCCCGCTTGTGTTTTGATCCTTTGCAAACTACAAGGCCGGAGAGATTGACAACCTTTCTGCACTCGTTGGGAGCAAAGTTGTTTGTTGTGTGTGCAGGTCCATGTGTTCTGCTAGCGCCAGAGTAGCGGAGACCTACTTGTTGATCCTCGGAGTCCTCCTGGTTTGATAAACCTTACAGTCCCCGTGTAAGGGAAATCTACTGCTGACTACATCTCCACCTTCCACTTGGGGTAACCAACGAGGGGTGAGAAGTATATCCATCAACTCGTCATCTTCTGCCTCCGTCTCCGCCTCGTTGGCAACGATGGAAGAGAGAAGCCGCCGCTCCGGCGGCTAGCAGTGCAAGCAGAGGCGGGATGCAATTCAGATATGGTCCATCTCTCATGCCTCTGGAAAAGTTACCATATGAGAGGACCGCACGGGAAAATGAGGACATATGTCGTGCCAAATTGAGGGGCCATTTTGCAAAGAAAACTCCACCTCCCAAGGAGAAGCTATATCCGGTGAAAGTGAACCGCACTATCAATGCCCTGAAGCGACCACCATCGCCTCCGCGGGATTCCAACTATGACCGCATTCTTAAAAAGACATATGAAGGAGTGCGGTGGTCGGGAAGTACTTCCAGTGATGCAAGGTTAACAGAACGAAGAAGTGGGAAAACAATTCCCCAGCTCGGTGAACAAGAGAAGCAATCGTGCCCCCGCTCAAGGTCTCTAGCGATATCATCGCTAATCCTCCGGGGATGGTGCCCGGTACCAATCCTGGTGATTACTTGGGGGATGATGTAATTTTTCAAACGGTTGAGGTAACAGAACAATATAAATACATGCACGGGAACCCTCTCGTCCCCTGATCATCCTCCTCTAACAACGATGATGCATAAATTGCATGAGTTGTACATGAAAACCTACAGGGAGTCTAGGAGAGACACTATGTATGTGGCAGTGAAATAGAGCACGAATTCATTGGACTTCCCGTGATGCCTATTGAATTTGTGGAGTTATTTCACTTATACAATCAACTGGCCCTCGACAAACAACTCATGACTTCCTATTGTCTGTAAGTATTACTTCTATAGTTAAGTCTCTAGTTCAGCATGTTCATTGCATGTATATATAATTATCCTCACTATATTATGCAGATTGAAGATCGTCGAATGCAAAAAAGCAGGAATCTTTGACGTTGGGTTCATTAGCCCAGATGCCGTAAATGAATGGATGGTACGACACTCAACCAAAGAGACCGAGGAGAACTTTCTAAAGTCGTTACTTATACATCAAAACAAGAAGGAAATACTTCTTCCTTGCAACTTCAAGTGAGTGTTGTTGTCTTCTCTGCATACTCGGTTTCACTTACTCGAGGTTAAGCAATGTAATTGATGAGTTATATATGCGTGCACAGTTTCCACTTTATTTTGCTATCCATTAAGCTTGACGACGCCTTAGTAACTGTCTTAGACTCGAGACGTAAAAATCCCGAGGATTATGCGGACATGACTGCAATGCTCAATAAGTCAGTTCAGTCAATACCGGGACCATATTGGCATGAAACTTTCATTAATTTCCTGATATCAAGTAATCATTCTCTTTGCCTGGCAAGGTTTGGAATAAGTTCATTGTTACGTCTCAAACGTATCTATAATTTTTGATGTTCTCACGCTGTTATCTTGTCTTCTTTGTATATTTTATGTACCTTTTTATATCTTTTTGGGACTAACTTATTAATTCAGTGCCAAGTGCTAGTTCCTGTTTTTTCCGTGTTTTTGACTCTTTTCATATCTGTTTTTGGAACAGAGTCCAAACGGAAGAAAAACCTCGAAATGATTTTTTTCCTAAACGGAAGAAGTCCAGGGGGCTTTTGGACCAAGCCAGATGGGCTCCAGGGAGCCCACAAGCTCCCACCACGCCACCAAGGGAGGCGGCGGTGGGCAAGCTTGTGGCCACCCTGGCCCCCCTGACCTAGGTCTTTGGCCTATAAATCCCAAATATTCCGCAATAAATCAGGGGAGCCTCGAAATTACTTTTCCGCCACCGCAAGCTTTCGTTTCCGCGAGATCTCATCTGGAGACCCTTCCCGGCACCCTGCCGGAGGGGACTTTGTAGTTGGAGGGCTTCTTCATCATCATCATCTCCCCTCCAATGACTCGTGAGTAGTTCACCTCAGACCTACGGGTCCGTAGTTAGTAGCTAGATGGCTTCTTCTCTCTCTTGGATCTTCAATACAAAGTTCTCCATGATCTTCATGGAGATCTATCCGATGTAATCTTCTTTGGCGGTGTGTTTGTCGAGATCCAATGAATTGTGGACTTGTGATCATATTATCTATGATATATTTGAGTCTTTGCTGATTTCTTATATGCATGATTCGGTATCCTTGTAAGTCTCTCTGAGTCTTGGGTTTTGTTTGGCCAACTAGATCTATGATTCTTGCAATGGGAGAAGTGCTTGGTTTTGGGTTCTGCCATGTGGTGACCTTTCCCAGTGACTGTAGGGGCAGCAAGGCACACATCAAGTAGTTGCCATCAAGGGTAAAAAGATGGGTTTTTATCATTGGTTTGAGATTATCCCTCTACATCATGTCATCTTGCTTAAGGCGTTACTCTGTTCTTATGGACTTAATACACTAGATGCATGCTCGATAGCGGTCGACGTCTGGAGTAATAGTAGTAGATGCAAAAAGTATCGGTCTACTTGTTTCGGACGTGATGCCTATAGAAATAATCATTGCATAGATATCGTCACGACTCTGCACAGTTCTATCAATTGCTCGACAGTAATTTGTTCACCCACCGTCTACTTGCTTTCATGAGAGAAGCCACTAGTAAACATTACGGCTCCCGGGTCTATTCACATCCATCGTTTACATCTCCGCTTTTACTTTGCTTTGTTACTTTGTTGCTTTCAGTTCTCACTTGGCCAACAATCTATAAGGGATTGACAACCCCTTCATAGAGTTGGGTGCAAGCTTTTGTGTTTGTGCAGGATCTTGAGATACTCTTCCGCCGGATTGATACCTTGGTTCTCAAACTGAGGGAAATACTTACCGTCGCTGTGCTACATCACCCTTTCCGCTTCGAGGGAACACCAACGCAAGGCTCCAAGGCCACGGGGGAAATCCTTTGCATTCTTGCCTAGGAAGTCCCTTAAGGCGTAGCCGTAGTTGAAGGATTCCTGGTGCCGTCGACACAACTATTTCTGGCGCCGTTGCAAGGGATACACAGCAAACATCAGAAGTATTTTTGGCGCCGTTGCCGAGGAGGAGAAATCAAGATCTATCCAAGTAGGTCCCACAATCTCTTCTCTTGCATTTACTTTTGTTGCCAGATGCCTCTCGTTTTCCTCTCCCCCACTTCACATTTGTCGTTTTCAATCGCCTTTCTCCTTTGCCGTTTTCTCTTGCATTGTCGTTTTCCTTTGCCAGTTTCTTGCTTGCTTGTGTGCTTGTTTGTTTGTTGAAGACATCATGTCTGAAAACACCAAACTTTGCGACTTCTCGAGCACTAATAATAATAATTTTATTAGTACTCCGATTGCTCCCGCCACTAGTGCAGAATTGTATGAAATCAACGCAGCTCTGCTGAATCTTGTTATGAAAGAGAAATTCTCTGGCCTTCCTAGTGAAGATGTCGCATCCCATCTCAATACCTTCATTGAGCTTTGTGATATGCAAAAGAAAAGAGATGTGGATAATGACGTGATTAAGTTGAAACTTTTTCCTTTCTCGTTGCGAGATCGCGCAAAAACTTGGTTTTCTTCTTTGCCTAAAAATAGTATCGATTCTTGGGTTAGCTGCAAAGATACTTACATATCCAAGTATTTTCCGCCGGCTAAGATCATCTCCTTATGTAACGATATCATGAATTTCAAGCAACTTGATCATGAACACGTTGCACAATCTTGGGAGAGGATGAAGCTTATGATTAGAAATTGTCCTCCTCATGGCTTGAGTTTGTGGATGATTATACAAATCTTTTACGTTGGCTTGAATTTCGCTTCTCGCAATATCTTGGACTCCGCCTCAGGTGGAACGTTCAGGGAAATCACGTTAGGAGACGCTACAAAACTCCTAGACAATATCATGACCAACTACTCTCAGAGGCACACTGAAAGGTTGCCTGCTAGCAAAAAGGTGCACGCTATAGAAGAGATTAACTCGCTTAGTGCTAAGATGGACGAGTTGATGAATTTGGTTGCTAGTAGAAACGCTACCGTAGATCCTAATGACATGCCACTATCTTATTTGATTGAGAGTAGCAACGCTAGTTTGGACGTGAATTTTGTTGGTAGGAACAATTTTGGCAACAACAATGCTTTTAGAGGAAACTATGTTCCTAGGCCTTTTCCAAGTAACTCCTCTAACAATTATGGCAATTCCTACGGCAACACTTATGGAAATCATAACAAATTACCCTCTGATCTAGAGAGTAATATCAAAGAGTTCATCAACTCTCAAAAGATTTTCAATGCGTCCATAGAGGAAAAACTACTCAAAATAGACGATTTGGCTAAGAGCGTTGATAGGATGTCTTGTGATATTGATGCTTTGAAAGTTAGATGCGCTCCTCCCAAGATCAACTTGGATGAAACTTTGAAAGCTATGCGTATCTCCATGAATGAGAGCAAAGAAAGAACCGCCCAAATTCGCGCTAGACATGAATGGTTTAAAAGGGTGCGTTCCAGTGATGCAAATCACGAAGATCTTAAAGTGCTTGGTGTGTCTCCTCTTGAATCTTTGTTTTCGCGTGTCAAACCTACTTATGGAGGGGCTGGATATGAATCCACTTTGGTTGAAAAACGCTCCAATGATTCGGAGTCCATCTATCTTGATGATAAAGGTGTGGAGAGTGGAGTAGAAGAAGTCAAAATTTTGGGTAGTAATGAAACTCCCACTTTGGATTTCAAGGAATTCAATTATGATAATTTCTCCTTGTTTGAATGCATTTCTTTGATGCAATCCATTGCAAACTCTCCACATGCTTATAGCCAAAGCAAAGCCTTTACAGCGCATATCGTAGATGTTATGATGAAATATGTTGAAGAGAAGCTCGAACTAGAAGTCTCTATACCTAGAAAACTTCATGATGAGTGGGAACCTACTATTAAAATCAAGATCAAAAACTATGAGTGCAATGCTTTGTGTGATTTGGGTGCTAGTGTTTCCGCGATTCCAAAGTCTTTATGTGATATTCTTGGTTTTCATGAGATTGAAGAGTGTTCTCTTAATTTGCATCTTTCGGATTCTACCATCCAGAAGCCCATGGGGAGGATCGATGATGTCCTTATTGTTGCAAATAAGAACTATGTACCCGTGGATTTCATTGTACTTGACATAGATTGCAATCCTTCATGTCCCATCATTCTTGGTAGACCTTTCCTAAGGACTATTGGTGCTATCATCGATATGAAGGAAGGGAATATTAGATTTCAATTTCCCTTAAAGAAGGGCATGGAGCACTTTCCTAGAAATAAAATAAGATTGCCTTATGAATCTACGATGAGGGCTACCTATGGTTTGAGCACCAAAGGTGACTATACGTGATTCCATCACTTTCGCCTAGCTAAGGGCGTTAAACAAAAGCGCTTGTTGGGAGGCAACCCAACGAATCTATATTTTTTCTTTCTGTTTTGTGTTTTTCACACTTTCATAATTCTGTTATGATTGTGTTTTTGTTGTTTCTTTTTGTGTTTGTGCCAAGCAAAACCGTTATGATTAATCTTGGGGATGATCGTTTGGTCATGCTGGAAAAGACAAAAACTTTCTGCTCACGAAAAGAATTTTCATTTTCTTCTGTAAGAGCTTGTGAGTTGATTCTTTTTTCTTCTGATTGCTATGCAAATTCTTCAAATGGTCGTAATGTTTCAGAATTTTTGAAGTACCAGAGGTATACGAAACATACAGATTGCTACAGACTAGTCTGCTGCTAACAGATTCTGTTTTTGTTGTGTTGGTTGCTTATTTTGATGAAACTATGTATAGTATCGGGGGGTATTAGCCATGGAAGATTGAAATTACATAACCCAACATCAGCACAAGTAGAATTTAAGTTTTCTACAGTACCTAAGGAAGTGGTGGTTTGCTTTCTTGTACTAATGTTATCACGGGTTTCTGTTTAAGTTTCGTGTTGTGAAGTTTTCAGGTTTTGGGTGAAGTTCTTATGGACAAAAAGATAAAGAGTGGCAAGAGCTCAAGCTTGGGGATGCCCAAGGCACCCCAAGAGATTAAAAGACGTCGTAAAAGCCTAAGCTTGGGGATGCCCCGGGAAGGCATCCCCTCTCTCGTCTTCAATCCATCGGTAACGTTACTTGGGGCTATATTTTTATTCACCACATGTTATGTGTTTTTGCTTAGAGCGTCTTGTATCGTAGGAGTCTTTTTTTGTGTCACAATCATCCTTGCTGCACACCTAGAGAGAGACATGCACTCACCGTGATTTTGTCGAGCTTCACTTATATCTATTGGTAGACAATTCAGCTCACATGTGCTTCACTTATATCTTTTGAGCTAGATACTTTTGCTCTATGTGCTTAACTTATATCTTTTAGAGCACAGTGGTGCGTGTCTTGATAGTTGATCTATTCTTTGAAAGTAGTCTCAAAAGGGGTAGTTATCCAAAGGGATACGAAAACTTCCACCTTCATGTGCATTGAATAGTTAGAGAAGTTTGATTCATCTCAATTAGTTTTGAGTTGTGGTTATGGTAATATTGAAGTCATGCTAGTAAGGTGTTGTGGATCTAGAAATACTTGTGTTGAAGTTAGTGATTCCCGTAGCATGCACGTATGGTGAACCGCTATGTGATGAAATCTGAGCATGATTAGTCTATTGATTGCCATCCTTTGCATGGTGGTCGGGATCGCGCGATGGTCTATACCTACCAACCCTTCCCCTAGGAGTATGCGTTGAATGCTTTGTTTCGGTTACTAATAAAACTTTTGCAACAAGTATATGAGTTCTTCATGACTAATGTTGAGTCCATGGTTTAGATGCACTTTCACCTTCCACCATCATTATCTTCTTAGTGTCGTGCAACTTTCGCCGGTGCACAAAACCCACCATTAGCCTCTCTCAAAACAGCCACCATACCTACCTACTATGGCTTTTTCAAAGTCATTCTGAGATGTATTGCCATGCAACTACCAACATGATATGTGCCACCACGTCTACATTGCCTTTGCATGATCGTAAGATAGCTAGCATGATGTTTCCATTGATGTCTATGCCATGCTAGATCATTTCCACGGTACACTACCGAAGGCATTCCATATAGATTCATAGTTGCTCTAGGTTTTGAGTTGAAAGTGTGATGATCATCATTATTGGAGCATTTTACCATGTGAGGAAACAAAATAGGCCAAAGAAGCCCATAAAAAAGAGGCCAAAGAGCCCACCAAAATAATAATAATAAAATATGAGAGAAAAAGAGAGAAGGGACAATGCTGCCACTTTTTCCACACTAGTGCATTTTGAGCACCATGATCTTCATGATCGAGAGTCTCTCGTTTGGTCACCACCATATAGCTAGTGGGAAATTCTCATTATATAACTTGGCTTGTATATTCCAATGATAGGCTTCCTCAAAATTGCCTTAGGTCTTCGTGAGCAAGCAAGTTGGATGCACACCCACTAGTTTTCTTTAAGAGCTTTCACATACTTGTAGCTCTAGTGCATCATTTGTATGGAAATCCCTACTCATTCACATTGATATCTATTGATAAGCATCTCCACAACTCATTGATATGCCTAGTTAATGTGACTATCTTCTCCTTTTTGTGTTGCAACCCCCACCACGTTCCACACCATCTATAGTGCTATAACCATGGCTCAAGCTCATGTATTGCGTCAGAGTTGAAAATGTTTGAGAAAGTAAAGGTGTGAAACAATTACTTGGCCATTACCGGGGTTGTGCTGTTGGAATTATGCCCTAGAGGCAATAATAAATATAGTTATTATTATAATTCCTGTATCAAGATAATCGTTTATTATCCATGCTATAATTGTATTGAATGAAGACTCATTTACATGTGTGGATACATAGACAAAACACCGTCCCTAGCAAGCCTCTACTTGGCTAGCCAGTTGATCAAAGATACTCAGTGTCTTGTGATTATGAACAAAGTGTTCTTGCTTGATAACTGGATCACGTCATTAGGAGAATCACGTGATGGACTAGACCCAAACTAATAGACGTAGCATGTTGATCGTGTCATTTTGTTGCTACTGTTTTCAGCGTGTCAAGTATTTATTCCTATGACCATGAGATCATATAACTCACTGACACCGGAGGAATGCTTTGTGTGTATCAAACGTCGCAACGTAACTGGGTGACTATAAAGATGCTCTACAGGTATCTCCGAAGGTGTTAGTTGAGTTAGTATGGATCAAGACTGGGATTTGTCACTCCGTGTGACGGAGAGGTATCTCGTGGCCCACTCGGTAATACAACATCACACACAAGCCTTGCAAGCAATGTGACTTAGTGTAAGTTGCGGGATCTTGTATTACGGAATGAGTAAAGAGACTTGCCGGTAAACGAGATTGAAATAGGTATGCGGATACTGACGATCGAATCTCGGGCAAGTAACATACCGAAGGACAAAGGGAATGACATACGGGATTATATGAATCCTTGGCACTGAGGTTCAAACGATAAGATCTTCGTAGAATATGTAGGATCCAATATGGGCATCCAGGTCCCGCTATTGGATATTGACCGAGGAGTCTCTCGGGTCATGTCTACATAGTTCTCGAACCCGCAGGGTCTGCACACTTAAGGTTCGACGTTGTTTTATGCGTATTTGAGTTATATGGTTGGTTACCGAATGTTGTTCGGAGTCCCGGATGAGATCACGGACGTCACGACGGTTTCCGGAATGGTCCGGAAACGAACATTGATATATAGGATGACCTCATTTGATTACCGGAAGGTTTTCGGAGTTACCGAGAATGTACCGAGAATGACGAATGGGTTCCGGGAGTTCACCGGGGCGGCAACCCACCCCGGGGAAGCCCATAGGCCTTGAGGGTGGCACACCAGCCCTTAGTGGGCTGGTGGGACAGCCCAAAAGGGCCCTATGGGCCTAGGAAAGAAAATCAAAGAGAAAAAAAAAAGAGGAGGTGGGAAGTGAAGGAAGGACTCCCACCCACCAAACCAAGTCCAACTCGGTTTGGGGGGGGAGCCTTCCCCCTTGGACTCGGACGACCCCCTAGGGGCTCCTTGAGCCCCAAGGCAAGGTCCCCTCCCTCCCACCTATATATATGGAGGTTTTAGGGCTGATTTGAGACGACTTTTCCACGGCAGCCCGACCACATACCTCCACGGTTTTTCCTCTAGATCGTGTTTCTGCGGAGCTCGGGCGGAGCCCTGCTGAGACAAGGTCATCACCAACCTTCGGAGCGTCGTCACGCTGCCGGAGAACTCTTCTACCTCTCCGTCTCTTTTGCTGGATCAAGAAGGCCGAGATCATCGTCGAGCTGTACGTGTGCTGAACGCGGAGGTGTCGTCCGTTCGGTACTAGATCGTGGGACTAATCGCGGGATTGTTCGCGGGGCGGATCGAGGGACGTGAGGACGTTCCACTACATCAACCACGTTCACTAACGCTTCTGCTGTACGATCTACAAGGGTATGTAGATCACTCATCCCCTCTCGTAGATGGACATCACCATGATAGGTCTTCGTGCGCGTAGGAAAATTTTGTTTCCCATGCGACGTTCACCAACAGTGGCATCATGAGCTAGGTTCATGCGTAGATGTCTTCTCGAGTAGAACACAAAAGTTTTTGTGGGCGGTGATGTGCGTTTTGCTGCCCTCCTTAGTCTTTTCTTGATTCCGCGGTATTGTTGGATTGAAGCGGCTTGGACCGACACTACTCGTACGCTTACGAGAGACTGGTTTCATCGCTACGAGTAACCCCGTTGCTCAAAGATGACTGGCAAGTGTCGGTTTATCCAACTTTAGTTGAATCGTATTTGACCGAGGAGGTCCTTGGATGAGGTTAAATAGCAACTCATATATCTCTGTTGTGGTGTTTGCGTAAGTAAGATGCGATCCTACTAGATACCCATGGTCACCACGTAAAACATGCAACAACAAAATTAGAGGACGTCTAACTTGTTTTTGCAGGGTATGCTTGTGATGTGATATGGCCAACGATGTGATGTGATATATTGGATGTATGAGATGATCATGTTGTAATAGTAAATATCGACTTGCACGTCGATGGTACGGCAACCGGCAGGAGCCATAGGGTTGTCTTTATACTAACATTTGTGCTTGCAGATGCGTTTACTATTTTGCTAGGATGTCGCTTTAGTAGTAATAGCATGAGTAGCACGACAACCCCGATGGCAACACGTTGATGGAGATCATGGTGTGGCGCCGGTGACAAGAAGATCGTGCTGGTGCTTTGGTGATGGAGATCAAGAAGCACGTGATGATGGCCATATCATGTCACTTATGAATTGCATGTGATGTTAATCCTTTTATGCACCTTATTTTGCTTAGAACGACGGTAGCATTATGAGGTGATCTCTCACTAAAATTTCAAGACGAAATTGTGTTCTCCCCGACTGTGCACCGTTGCTACAGTTCGTCGTTTCGAGACACCACGTGATGATCGGGTGTGATAGACTCAACGTTCACATACAACAGGTGCAAAACAGTTGCGCACGCGGAACACTCGGGTTAAGCTTGACGAGCCTAGCATGTGCAGACATGGCCTCGGAACACATGAGACCGAAAGGTCAATCATGAATCATATAGATGATATGATTAGCATAGGGATGCTTACCACTGAAACTATACTCAACTCACGTGATGATCGGACTTGAGCTAGTATAAGTGGATCATGAACCACTCAAATGACTAGAGAGATGTACTTTTTGAGTGGGAGTTTAGCGAATAATTTGATTAAGTTAAACTCTAATTATCTTGAACATAGTCTAAGTCCACTTTGAATATATTTGTGTTGTAGATCATGGCTCACGCTACAGTCATCCTGAATTTTAATACGTTCCTAGAGAAAGCTAAGTTGAAAGATGATGGAAGCAACTTTGTAGATTGGGCTCGTAATCTTAAGCTAATCTTACAAGGTGGGAAGAAGGATTATGTCCTTAATGCTGCGCTAGGAGATGAACCACCCGCTACGGCTGATCAGGATGTTAAGAACGCTTGGTTAGCACGTAAGGAGGACTACTCAATAGTTCAATGTGCAGTCTTGTATGGCTTAGAACCGGGACTTCAACGTCGCTTTGAGCGTCATGGAGCATTTGAGATGTTCCAGGAGTTGAAGTTTATCTTTCAGAAGAACGCCCGGATCGAGAGGTATGGGACCTCCGATAAATTCTATGCTTGCAAGATGGAGGAAAACTCGTCTGTCAGTGAACATGTGCTCAAAATTTCTGGGTACTCAAACCGTCTAGCTGAGCTGGGGATTGAACTCCTGCAAGAGGCTATCACTGACAGAATCCTTCAATCACTGCCGCCAAGCTATAAAGGCTTTGTGTTGAACTACAACATGCAAGGGATGAACAAGTCTCCCGGCGAGTTGTTTGCGATGCTGAAAGTCGCAGAGTCTGAACTCCGTAAAGAGCATCAAGTGTTGATGGTGAATAAGACCACTACTTTCAAGAGAAATGGCAAAGGCAAGAAGGGTAATTCGAAGAAGAGCGGCAAGCCTGTTGCCAATCCGACGAAGAAACCCAAAGCTGGACCTAAGCCTGAAACGGAGTGTTACTATTGCAAGGGTATGGGTCACTGGAAGCGCAATTGCCCCAAGTATCTGGCAGATAAGAAGGCGGCCAAAGAAAAATCAGGTATATTTGATATACATGTTATTGATGTGTACTTAACCGGCTCTCGTAGTAGTGCCTGGGTATTCGATACTGGTTCTGTTGCTCATATTTGCAACTCGAAACAGGAACTGCGGAATAGACGAAGGCTGGCAAAAGATGAAGTGACGATGCGCGTAGGAAATGGTTCCAAGGTTGATGCAATCACCGTCGGCACAGTTTCACGTCAGTTACCATCAGGATTAGTGATGAACTTAAATCATTGTTATTTAGTGCCTGCGTTGAGCATGAACATTATATCTGGATCTTGTTTATTGCGAGACGGTTACTCTTTTAAGTCAGAGAATAATGGTTGTTCTATTTCTATGAGTAACATCTTTTATGGTCATGCACCTAATGTGAGAGGATTGTTCATATTGAATCTTGATAGCGATACGCATATACATAACATTGAGACCAAAAGAGTTAGAGTTAACAATGATAGCGCCATATTTTTGTGGCAGTGCCGCTTAGGTCATATTGGTATAAAGCGCATGAAGAAACTCCATGCTGATGGACTTTTGGAGTCACTTGACTTTGATTCACTTGACACGTGCGAACCATGCCTCATGGGCAAGATGACTAAGACTCCGTTCTCCGGAACAATGGAGCGTGCAAGTGACTTGTTGGAAATCATACATACCGATGTGTGTGGTCCGATGAGCATGGAGGCACACGGCGGATATCATTATTTTCTCACCTTCACTGACGATTTGAGTAGATATGGCTATGTCTACTTGATGAAGCACAAGTCTGAAACATTTGAAAAGTTCAAGCAATTTCAGAGTGAAGTGGAAAATAATCGTAACAAGAAGATCAAGTTCCTACGGTCTGATCATGGGGGTGAATATCTGAGTTTCGAGTTTGGTACTCACTTAAGACAATGTGGAATTGTTTCACAGTTAACACCGCCTGGAACACCACAGCGTAATGGTGTGTCCGAACGTCGTAATCGTACTCTATTAGAGATGGTGCGATCTATGATGTCTCTTACTGATTTGCCGTTATCGTTTTGGGGTTATGCATTAGAAACAGCTGCATTCACTTTAAAAAGGGCACCATCAAAATCCGTTGAGACGAAACCATACGAACTGTGGTATGGCAAAAGGCCAAAGTTGTCGTTTCTTAAAGTTTGGGGATGTGATGCTTATGTCAAAAAGCTTCAGCCTGAAAAGCTGGAACCCAAAGCGGAAAGGTGTGTCTTCATAGGTTACCCAAAAGAGACAGTTGGGTACACCTTCTATCTCAAATCCGAGGGCAAAGTGTTTGTTGCTAAAAACGGAGCTTTTCTCGAGAAGGAGTTTCTCTCGAGAGAATTGAGTGGGAGGAATATAGAACTTGACGAGGTTGTCGAACCTCTCATCCCTCTGGATGGTGGCGCATGGCAAGGGGAAACCTCTATCGTTGTGACGCCGGTTGAGGAGGAAGTTGATGATGATGATCATGAAACTCCAGTTCAAGTTTCTGTCGAACCACGCAGGTCGATGAGACCACGTGCTGCTCCAGAGTGGTACGGTAATCCCGTCTTATCAATCATGTTGTTAGACAACAATGAACCTGCAAATTATGAAGAAGCAATGGTGGGCCCAGATTCCAACAAATGGCTAGAAGCCATGAAGTCCGAGATAGGATCCATGTATGAGAACAAAGTGTGGACTTTGGAGGTACTACCTGAGGGCCGCAAGGCTATTGAGAACAAATGGATCTTTAAAAGGAAGACGGATGCTGACGGCAATGTGACCGTTTATAAAGCTCGACTTGTGGCAAAGGGTTTTTCACAACTTCAAGGAGTTGACTACGATGATACATTCTCACCCGTAGTGATGCTTAAGTCCGTCAGAATCATGTTAGCAATAGCTGCATTTTTCGATTATGAAATCTGGCAGATGGATGTCAAAACGGCGTTCCTTAACGGTTTCCTTAAGGAAGAGTTGTATATGATACAACCCGAAGGTTTTGTCGATCCTAAGAATGCTAACAAGGTGTGCAAGCTCCAGCGATCCATTTATGGACTGGTGCAAGCATCTCGGAGTTGGAACAAACGCTTTGATGAGGTGATCAAAGCATTTGGGTTTATACAAGTGGTTGGAGAATCTTGTATTTACAAGAAAGTGAGTGGGAGCTCTATGGCGTTTCTAATATTATATGTGGATGACATATTGCTGATTGGAAACAACGTGGAGTTTTTAGAGAGCATAAAGGATTACTTGAATAAGAGTTTCTCTATGAAGGACCTAGGAGAAGCTGCTTACATTCTAGGCATTAAGATCTATAGGGATAGATCAAAACGCCTGATAGGACTTTCACAAAGCACACTTGATAAAGTTTTGAAGAGGTTCAAAATGGAACAGTCCAAGAAAGGGTTCTTGCCAGTTTCACAAGGTACGAGATTGAGTAAGACTCAGTGCCCAGCAACTGATGAAGATAGAGAGCATATGCGCTCCGTCCCCTATGCTTCAGCCATAGGTTCTATCATGTATGCAATGTTGTGCACTAGACCGGATGTTAGCCTGGCCATAAGTATGGCAGGTAGGTTCCAGAGTAATCCAGGAGTGGATCACTGGACAGCGGTCAAGAATATCCTAAAGTACCTGAAAAGGACTAAGGAGATGTTTCTCGTGTATGGAGGTGACGAAGAGCTCGCCGTAAAAGGTTACGTTGATGCAAGCTTTGACACAGATCCGGACGACTCTAAGTCGCAAACCGGATACGTATTTATTCTTAATGGGGGTGCGGTAAGCTGGTGCAGTTCCAAGCAAAGCGTCGTAGCAGATTCTACATGTGAAGCGGAGTACATGGCTACCTCGGAGGCGGCTAAGGAGGGTGTCTGGATGAAGCATTTCATGACGGATCTTGGAGTGGTGCCAAGCGCACTGAAACCAATAACCTTGTTCTGTGACAACACGGGTGCCATTGCCTTAGCAAAGGAACCACGGTTTCACAAGAAGACCAGACACATCAAACGACGCTTCAACCTCATCCGCGACTACATCGAGGGAGAGGACATAAATATATGCAAAGTGCACACGGATCTGAATGTAGCAGACCCGCTGACTAATCCTCTTCCACGGCCAAAGCATGATCAACACCAGAACTGTATGGGTGTTAGATTTATTACAATGTAATTCACAAGATGATGTGAGGGCTAGATTATTGACTCTAGTGCAAGTGGGAGACTGTTGGAATTATGCCCTGGAGGCAATAATAAATATAGTTATTATTATAATTCATGTATCAAGATAATCGTTTATTATCCATGCTATAATTGTATTGAATGAAGACTCATTTACATGTGTGGATACATAGAGAAAACACCGTCCCTAGCAAGCCTCTAGTTGGCTAGCCAGTTGATCAAAGATAGTCAGTGTCTTCTGATTATGAACAAAGTGTTGTTGCTTGATAACTGGATCACGCCATTAGGAGAATCATGTGATGGACTAGACCCAAACTAATAGACGTAGCATGTTGATCGTGTCATTTTGTTGCTACTGTTTTCAGCGTGTCAAGTATTTATTCCTATGACCATGAGATCATATAACTCACTGACACCGGAGGAATGCTTTTTGTGTATCAAACGTCGCAACGTAACTGGGTGACTATAAAGATGCTCTACAGGTATCTCCGAAGGTGTTAGTTGAGTTAGTATGGATCAAGACTGGGATTTGTCACTCCATGTGACGGAGAGGTATCTCGGGGCCCACTCGGTAATACAACCTCACACACAAGCCTTGCAAGAAATGTGACTTAGTGTAAGTTGCGGGATCTTGTATTACGGAACGAGTAAAGAGACTTGCCGGTAAACGAGATTGAAATAGGTATGCGGATACTGACGATCGAATCTCGGGCAAGTAACATACCGAAGGTCAAAGGGAATGACATACGGGATTATATGAATCCTTGGCACTGAGGTTCAAATGCTAAGATCTTCGTAGAATATGTAGGATCCAATATGGGCATCCAGGTCCCGCTATTGGATATTGACCGAGGAGTCTCTCGGGTCATGTCTACATAGTTCTCGAACCCGCAGGGTCTGCACACTTAAGGTTCGACGTTGTTTTATGCGTATTTGAGTTATATGGTTGGTTACCGAATGTTGTTCGGAGTCCCGGATGAGATCACGGATGTCACGAGGGTTTCCGGAATGGTCCGGAAACGAAGATTGATATATAGGATGACCTCATTTGATTACCGGAAGGTTTTCCGAGTTACCGGGAATGTACCGGGAATGACGAATGGGTTCCGGGAGTTCACCAGGGGGGCAACCCACCCCGGGGAAGCCCATAGGCCTTGAGGGTGGCACACCAGCCCTTAGTGGGCTGGTGGGACAGCCCAAAAGGGCCCTATGCGCCTAGGAAAGAAAATCAAAGAGAAAAAAAAAAGACGAGGTGGGAAGGGAAGGAAGGACTCCCACCCACCAAACCAAGTCCAACTCGGTTTGGGGGGGAGCCTTCCCCCTTGGACTCGGCCGACCCCCTTGGGGCTCCTTGAGCCCCAAGGCAAGGTCCCCTCCCTCCCACCTATATATACGGAGGTTTTAGGGCTGATTTGAGATGACTTTTCCACGGCAGCCTGAGCACATACCTCCACGGTTTTTCCTCTAAATCGCGTTTCTGCGGAGCTCGGGTGGAGCCCTGCTGAGACAAGGTCATCACCAACCTCCGGAGCGCCGTCACGCTGCCGGAGAACTCTTCTACCTCTCCGTCTCTCTTGCTGGATCAAGAAGGCCGAGATCATCGTCGAGCTGTACGTGTGCTGAACGCGGAGGTGCCGTCCGTTCGGTACTAGATCGTGGGACTGATCGCGGGATTGTTCGCGGGGCGGATCGAGGGACGTGAGGACGTTCCACTACATCAACCGCGTTCACTAATGCTTCTGCTGTACGATCTACAAGGGTACGTAGATCACTCATCCCCTCTCGTAGATGGACATCACCATGATAGGTCTTCGTGCGCGTAGGAAAAATTTTGTTTCCCATGCGACGTTCACCAACATGTGCATGATTTAAACTCGTTGTGCAATGATGATAGAGCATAGCCAGACTATATGCTTTTGTAGGGATAACTTTCTTTTGGCCTTGTTATTTTGAAAGTTCATGATTACTTTGCTAGTTTGCTTGAATTATTATTGTTTCCACGTCAATAGCAAACTATTGTTTTGAATCTAATGGATCTGAACATTCACGTCTTATAAGAGGAATTACAAAGGACACCTATGCTAGGTAGCATGAAAGCATCAAAAATTCATTCTTATCACTTCCCTACTCGAGGACGAGCAGGAGTTAAGCTTGGGGATGCTTGATACGTCTCAAACGTATCTATAATTTTTGATGTTTTCACGCTGTTATCTTGTCTTCTTTGTATGTTTTATGTACCTTTTATATCTTTTTGGGGCTAACTTATTAATTCAGTGCCAAGTGCCAGTTCCTGTTTCTTCCGTGTTTTTTACTCTTTTCAGATCTGATTTTGGAACCGAGTCCAAACCGAAGAAAAACCCCGAAATGATTTTTCCCGAACGGAAGAAGTCCAGGGGGCTTTTGGGCCAAGCCAGGTGGGCTCCAGGGAGCCCACAAGCTCCCACCACGCCGCCATGGGGAGGCGGCGGTGAGCAAGCTTGTGGCCACCCTGGCTGCCCCCTGACCTAGGTCTTTGGCCTATAAATTACCAAATATTTCGCAAAAAATCAGGGGAGCCTTGAAAATACTTTTCCGCCACCGCAAGCTTCCGTTTCCGCGACATCTCATCTGGAGACCCTTCCCGGCACCCTGCCGGAGGGGACTTTGGAGTAGGAGGGCTTCTTCTTCATCATCATCGCCCCTCCAATGACTCGTGAGTTGTTCACCTCAGACCTACGGGTCCGTAGTTAGTAGCTAGATGGCTTCTTCTCTCTCTTGGATCTTCAATACAAAGTTCTCCATGATCTTCATGGAGATCTATCCGATGTAGTCTTCTTTGGCGGTGTGTTTGTCGAGATCCGATGAATTCTGGACTTGTGATCAGATTACCTATGATATATATTTGAGTCTTTGCTGATTTCTTATATGCATGATTTGATATCCTTGTAAGACTCTCCGAGTCTTGGGTTTTGTTTGGCCAACTAGATCTATGATTCTAGCAATGGGAGAAGTGCTTGGTTTTGGGTTCTGTCATGTGGTGACCTTTCCCAGTGACAGTAGGGGCAGCAAGGCACACATCAAGTAGTTGCCATCAAGGGTAAAAAGATGGGGGTTTTATCATTGGTTTGAGATTATCCCTCTACATCATGTCATTTTGCTTAAGGCATTACTCTGTTCTTATGGACTTAATACACTAGATGCATGCTGGATAGCAGTCGACGTGTGGAGTAATAGTAGTAGATGCAGAAAGTATCGTTCTACTTGTTTCGGACGTGATGCCTATAGAAATAATCATTGCATAGATATCGTCACGACTCTGCGCAGTTCTATCAATTGCTCGATAGTAATTTGTTCACCCACCGTTAACTTGCTTTCATGAGAGAAGCCACTAGTAAACACTACGGCCCCCGAGTCTATTCACATCCATCGTTTACATCTCTGCTTTTACTTTGCTTTGTTACTTTGTTGCTTTTAGTTCTCACTTGGCAAACAATCTATAAGGGATTGACAACCCCTTCATAGCGTTGGGTGCAAGATTTTGTGTTTGTGCAGGATCTTGAGATACTCTTCCGCCGGATTGATACCTTGGTTCTCAAATTGAGGGAAATACTTACCGTCGCTGTGCTACATCACCCTTTCCGCTTCGAGGGAACACCAACGCAACGCTTCAAGGACACGGGGAAAATCCTTTGCATACTTGCCTAGGAAGTCCCTTAAGGCGTAGTCGTAGCTGAAGGATTCCTGGTGCCGTCGACACAACTATTTCTGGCGCCGTTGCAAGGGATACACAGCAAACATCATTCACCAAAAAGGCTCCCGATCTAAACAAAGAGTTGCGATTTACGCACCCCAACATAAGTAGTATTACCTAGTTCCGCGCATCTCTAATTGATTCAAATTTTCATGATTATATCATTACCATGCTTACTTACCAATTTGATTGAACTCTATTCTCGTAAAGTGCATGTACCAGAAAGAAGGGACTGTTTTATGTGCATACTACATATGCGAGTTCATTCGCCTCTCGACCTCTGAGTGGGGCTTCTTCGAGAAACAATTTCAAGTATGTAAATAATATTCACAATTTTAGTTTATATATTACCATCAATTGTGTTGAGTTTTATTCATATATATCCATGTATTGACCCCCTTCTTTAAATTAGATCTGGCAGATGCGGAATGAACTCCTACCACATGATCACATACGAGCAACTCAAGAGGAATTGGCGGGATTCTTTCTTGACCACGTCATACCTAAAGACGGAGAATACCATGTGGATTTGTGATTGGATCTTAGGTAGATAATGTTAGGGATTGTAAAAGATGTTATATTGTATATATGTAGTAGCGTCGAATAGATATACGAAAACTTGTTGTTCGACCAAGCACGAAGAAAGAGATGTCACTTCTCTCTATGTATGTTCAGCATGATGAACTTGTGTAATTAATGGTTTCCTTCATTTTCTTATTAGCTAGCGTCGAGTTCTCTCTATATGTATATTAGCTAGCGTCGACCAAGCACTAAGAAAGAGAGGACACTTCTCTCTATTAGCTAACTAACACAATATGAAACCCCTAAATTAACCCTCCAACCCCCCCCCCCCAATCCCCCCTTCAAAAAAACACCCCAGCTCTTGCCAGATGCTGACGCGTGGATGCCCTTTGGTCCAACCGGAACTAAAGGCCCTCCTGCCTGGGCTCCCCGCATAGGCCACGTGCAGAACCTTCTATCCCGGTTGGTAAGAAAACCGGGACTAAAGGTTTTGGGCTTTAGTCCCGGTTCCGGAACCGGGGCTAATGGGCCTCTGGAACCGGGACAAATGGGCCATTTTCTACTAGTGAGGCATCACGTCCAAGATTAGTAGACCAACTCCTGCCTACATCTACTACTATTACTCCACACATCGACCGCTATCCACCATGCATCTAGTGTATTAAGTTCATGGGAAAACGGAGCAATGCAATAACAATGATTACATGATGTACACAAGATCTATTTATGTAGAAACAGACCCCATCTTGTTATCCTTAATAGCAACGATACATACGTGTCGTTTCCCTTTCTGTCACTAGGATCAAGCACCGTAAGATCGAACCCATCACAAAGCACCTCTTCCCACTGCAAAATAAATAGATCAAGTTGGCCAAACAAAACCCAAATATCGTGGAAGAAATACGAGGCTATAATCAATCACGCGTATAAGAGATCAAAGAAGACTCAAATAACTTTCATGGATAAAAACATAGAAATGATCATAAACTCAAAGTTCATCGGATCCCAACAAACACACCGCAAAAAGACTTACAACATATGGATCTCCAAGATACCATTGTATTGATAATCAAGAGAGAGAGAGAGAGAGAGGAAGCCATCTAGCTACTAACTACGGACCCGTGGGTCTAATAAGAATTACTCATGCATCATCGGAGAGGCACTAATGGACATGATGAACCCCTTTGTGATGGTATCTAGATTGGATCTGGTGTTTCTGGACTCTGCGGCAGCTAGAATTTATTTTCGTTCCCCTTCCTAGGGTTTCTGGAATATTGGGGTATTTATAGATCAAAGAGGCAGTGCAGGAGGCCAATGAGGAGGGCACAACCCACCGGGGCGCGCCTGGGCCCCCAGGCGCGCCATGGTGGGTTGTGATCCCATTGGAGCTCCCCTCAGGTGCGTTCCTGGCCCACTGGATTTCTTCTGGCCCAAAAAAATTCAAAAAAAGTTTTGCTGCCTTTGGACTCCATTTGGTATTGATTTCCTGCGATGTAAAAAACATGCAGAAAACAGCAACTGGCACTGGGCACTATGTCAATAAGTTAGTACCAAAAAATGATATAAAATGACTATAAAATGATAGTAAAACATCCAAGTATGATAATATAACGGCATGGAACAATCAAAAATTATAGACACCTTGGAGACGTATCAATGCCCCTTGAGACATTTGTATATGCGTGTCACATACAATTCCTTCAACCCTGCATTTTCATCAGTAGCATTTGTGGTTTCCTCAAGTGAAGAATTTGATACCACACGAACAGTTGAATAATTTGTAGCGATAGAAGCATTTGATGATTCAGGTGAAGAATTAGTTGTTTCACGCTTGATGCATTTCAAACATGGTGGAATGAATTCTGCCTGAGGGGTACTGATCTGTTGAGCAAGCAATGAATCATTTTCCATTCGAAGATCATCATGAGACATTCTTAACTTTTCAAGATCAAGCTTCCTTTGAAGAAATTCATAGGAAAGTTTCTCATGATCATCCAAGAGTGTTCCATAGCGATCTTGAAGACTACCAAATCTAGACCGAAGACTTTGAACATCTTGAGTGGGGACTTGAGTATGATTCATTTCATCATTCAACATATCGTCGCTTTTGTCTAGCAGTTTCTGAAGTTTTTCAATGGCACTTTGTTTCTTAGTGGTAATGTTGGCAAGTTTATAGTAACTGGTTTTTTGATAATCATCAAGTTCACAATCACTAGAATCATAGGAGGAAGTGTGGTTTGGTACCTTTGAACCTTTTGCCAAGAAGCAATAGGTTGGAGCGAAGTCATCAGCATATTCATCAGTGTAGTTGGCATTGTCATTTTCTTCAAGGTTGAAGATCAACTTGCTGACGAATGTGGTAGCCAGTGCAAGACTCGCCACACTAGACTCTGACTCCAGTTCATAACCTTCCTCTTCATCACATTCCTCAAATTCTTCTTTAGAATCCATTTCCTTGCCAATGAGTGCCCGAGCCTTTCTGACACTGGTCTTCTTGTGCGATGAGGACTTTGAAGATGAGGATTTTGAAGATTTTTATTTTTCTTCGAGTCATAAGAACTTTCATCCTTGTATTTCTTCTTCTTTGATTCTTTCACCCAACGAGGACAGTCACCAATATAGTGACCAGATTTCTTGCATTTGTGGCAGGTTCTTTTCTTGTAGTCTTCAGATGAAGATTCTGATTTCCTCATATCTTTTCTTGAAGATCTTCCGAACTGGCCAAGCTTTGTGAAATTTTGGAATTTCCTCACGAGCATTGCAAGTTCCTTTCCAAGTTCTTCAGGGTCTCCAAAACAGCAATTCGAATCTTCTTCTTCAGATGACGAAACAACCTTAGCCTTAAGCGCGCGAGGTCTTGAATAGCTTGGTCCATACAGATCTCTCTTTTCTTCTTGTTGGAATTCATGAGTATTGAGTCTCTCAAGTATATCAGCAGGATCAAGCATCTTATAGTCTCTTCGTTCTTGGACCATCAGAACCAGTGTGTCAAATGATGGATCAAGAGATCGTAGCAGTTTCTTCACAACTTCATGGTCAGTGATATCTCTAGATCCCAGAGCTTGCAATTCATTTGATATGTCAGTGAGGCGATCAAACATATCTTGGCAGCTTTCATTGCGAGGCCTCTTGAATCGATTGAAGAGATTGCGAAGAACATCGACACGAGAGTCATGATGTGTTGAGACTCCCTCATTGACTTTGGACAGCCTATCCCAGATAAGCTTAGCTATGCCCAAACAACTAACTCTGCCATACTGATCTTTGCTCAGGTGGCCAGAAATGATATTCTTCACTTGAGAATCAAGTTGCTTGAACTTCTTCACATCAGCGGCACAGATAGTAATAGTGATGGAGCGAATACCATTTTCCACAATATACCAAAGATCGTTGTCAATTGCTTCAAGATGCATTTGCATCTTGGTCTTCCAGTAGGGAAAGTCCTTTCCTTTGAAGGAAGGACATCCTGCAGTACCTTGATCATACCTCCGGTCGGCATAACTAAAACTCCAGGCGGTTAAACCAAAATCACACAAAACAAGGGAGTATCTTGCTCTTATATCGACTAGAGGGGGTGAATAGGTGATTTTTACAATTTCATCATTGAGGAAATTCCTAGTGAAGAAAGTCCTCAGTCATGAACCGAGTGCAGCGAAAAAAGTACTAAGTCAGAAGTGCAAAAACGTCTACAGCTAAGTAGTCACCGTGATTTCATAGAATCGGTTTGCACAGGTCACAAGTACATGATGAGCAGGTGAAGAATAACTCACGTGAAGAATTTGAGGTGAGGAATTCAGAGAAAGTCTTCAATAAGCAATTGAGGAAATGAAGCTAGTTGAGGAAATAGAACCAAAAGCTCAATGAAGAAATTTGTTGATGACCTAGTTTCAACTGTTGTGACAGTTGTACATCTGGTTTGGAGCGGCTTGGTATTGAAACCAAAGGACACACAGTCCCAGGACATACAGTCCCTACTGTATTCTCCTTGATCTAAGGACACGCAGTCCTCACCCAACACTCGTGGTAAGTCTTCAGGGCAGACTTCCAAACCCTCACAAACTCGGTCACCCGGCGATCCACAATTGACTGCTGGATGCTCTTGACCATGACGCCTAGCCTTCAGGAGGATGCACAGTCCTCAAAGGTAACAAGCATCGGTTCCACATAGGAATAAATTCTTCAATGATGCTCAATGACTTTGGTTTAGGTTTGGGTTTGGGTTTGGGTGTTTGGGGTATTTCCTCACTTGATGATTTTCACTCAAAGGCTCTCAGGAATTTGGGTTGCTCTAAATGACTAGTGTCAGTTTCTCTCGGAGCAGCCAACCAGCTAGTGGTTGTGGGGGCGGCTATTTATAGCCTGGGAGCATCCCGACATGATTTGACATAAATGCCCTTTAATAATATGACAGTTGGGCGGACAAGATCAGGGACAGGTGGCGTGTGCCGCGGCAATGGTCGGAACTTTCAACAGTGAAAGTCCTCATGTCTCTCATGTTCCTTAATTTGAGGATTTGGTAGATGTAGGTTTGAGTTGAGCACCATGAGGAAATTCATTCCATAATTTGACCACGGCCCCCTTTAGCAGTACGGTGTTCCTATGACTCAAGTATAAAGAAAATGAAATAGAAGGAGTAAATCTTCAAGCTTCAAAGTCTTCAGTGTATTTTCTTCGAGACACACCAAATTCCTCATATTCGATATCTTCATGAGGAATATCAATTTTTCCCAATTTCTTCGCGACCAAAGTCTTCAAGGAAGGACCAAAGTCTTCACCCGAAGACATACATTTTTAGGGGTCGATATTCATCGAATAACTCAAACTCCTCAGTGACTTATAGAGCATGTGTACACTTATAAACAAATCAGTCTCTTGACCTATAAGTCTTCAAACCATCAAAATCACTAAGGGGCACTAGATGCACTTACAGTGTATGATTAGCGTACAATCAAACCGAGGGTGTCACAAGTTGGTATCAAAACCAACTACTTGTAGGTAGCCCCCTTTCCAACTCCTTGGCCGAAGTTGAGTCTAGTACTTGAAAAACTTTTACTAACATTGTTGTGTGGCTTATGAGCCCACATATCAATCAGGTGGTATTAGGATCTTTTACTCCTCTTCTATACTCTGGGTTCTGATCTATCTTCTCTTTCGGGTTAAAGATTTTTCTAACTCTAACTCTAGGTTCTCGTAATTAATTCCTCCCGGAGATCCCCTCATCCCAGATGATGACTTGATTCATCAGAAGAATACAAAGATACTCTCTGAGTTCTCTTGAGAACTTGTGCTCATCGCTTTTGCGATTCCCTTCCTCCGTCAACCCCTATGGATGACTACACACAAATGTTGTTCGTATTTTCTTTCCAGTTGCTCTTGTTATACAAGGTACAACAAATTATCTTACCAGGGATTCATTCTTCCTTAGTTTACATGGGTTTCACAAGTCTCTCAAATTACTATTCGATCTTCCGAAATCCTCAGTAGCCTATTCTTCATGACCTTTCTCACCTACTTGCATTATAGTTAAACTCATATGTCTAGCAACATTCGTTAAAATCACTGGAACACATTTCCAACTATTTGTTAAGCTTACGTCGAGCTTTCAATGTCATGTTGTTTGTCTTGAAAGACAATTTCGATTCTGAGCTAGCAATCTTATCTGTGATTCCGACAACCTTTCACTTCACCGCTCCTTTGCTTGATGTCGTCGCTCAACGATTACATATTGGTGAAACTTTTCGACAACTGTATCGTGATCATCATGAGCATTCTGAGCTATTCCAGGATATCAATCGAATTCTTGATGAGAAATACCCTATTTGACCATCGATGAATTGTGTTATCATCAACGACCTCTTTGCCTTCCCTCCAACACAAACATGTTCATGTCTTGTGTGGCCCTTGAGTTCCTACCTTTCATCTTATGTAATGTTCTACCTTGGAGTATTACCATATCTTATGTCAAGAATGTTGTGAGAATTGTTGCACCTCTTCAGAATTCTTGATATGGTGATACTTCTCGCCATCACCATTCATTTCTGGGTCCCCGTGTTATTTCTAACCGGATTACCAACAAGTGAACTCTCATGTGTGATTCCAATACTTCTCGCAACCCTATTGCTTTGAAATTAATGACTGATAGTTTCATTCTTGGTGTGTTGGTTGTTGACTCACAATTCTAGCATCGGTCGTGCTACTCATTCCGTATTTTTGAGTGCACCCTTTAATCAATGTTTAGTTGTTGATGCTTCCTACAACATATGTCATTATATCCTTTGACTTGACAAATGCTATCTCCTTGTTTTTTTTCATTTTGGAAATTCATCCCTATTGAATACTTGAGGGATTTTTGCTGAGCCTATCGACCACACCCTCATCTCCTTCATGTTTCATGATGAAGCTCTTGCAAGCATTATCTCTCTGCCTAGCTCATGAAGGATATGTTTGATAGAAGAGGTGTTGTCCCAAGGTTCACTCGCATTCTTGCCGTTGTGAATATGAGGAAGTTTTCTCTAGCTTTCTCTGGGACCATCCCAAATCCTTCGCGAATGTGAGAAGTCTTATATGTTTTGAAAATTTGTTATCTTCACTTCATATAACTTTCTTAGCACCCCAAGCCACCGATTGATTTGATAAAAGAAAATAAGTTCATCCTAAGAGCTAACCCGGGCCTACACAAGGACCCTAATATCCTCGATGATGGTTCCCAACCCAAACTCGGTTGCATTTTTTGGGACAATTACATTTGAGCCCCTAGTTGTGTCACACCCGTTTGATTTGCCCCTAAATTCAAAAAACTCTCGTTTCTCTCCAAGCTCGTTTGCTCCTCTTATGTTTTTGCCCTTTTGCCGTTTGACCATCACTTTGAAAACTTCATAACAAATTCATTCTAACTCGGAGAAATTTAAATAAGATATCAAAATGTTTGGAAAAACATCACCTATATCTGCATTTCATTTAAATTCATGACAAAATTGCTAGAAAGTCCCCATCTCAATTTTAGCTCATATGATGTCACAAAGAATAGTAAAATCCAAAAAAATTGAAAACAAAATCAAAAAATTCTGAAATTTTTTAGTATAAAACATTGAGAAATGTGTTGAGTAACTACAAAGTTTCATCTCGGAATTACATTCATCGAAGTCATGGCAAAACAACAAAAATGATGCTCCAAAACAAAGGCATTTTGAGTGCTGATTTTATTTTTTTACCACGGCTTCCACAAATTTCATTCCTTGATGAAACTTTGCAATCACTCCAAAAATTTGCCAACGTTTGCTACTAAACAAATTCATAGATTTTTTAGTTTGTTTTGAATTTTTATGGATTTTACTATTCATGCTGACATCATGTGAGCTCAAATTGAGACGTGGACTTTCCAGCACGTTTATCGTGAATGTAAATGACATCCAGATGTAGGTGATGTTTTTCCTAACATTTTGGTATCTTATTTGAATTTTTCCGAGTTAGTATGAATTCATTATGAAGTTTTCAGAGTGATAGTCAAACCGTCAAAGGGAATAAGCATAAGTGGAGCAAAAGGGCTTGGACAGAAACGAGGGTTTTTTGAATCTAGGGGCAAGCAAACGGGTGTGACACAACTAGGGGCTCAAGTGTAATTGTCCCTTTTTGTAATAATTCCACGTGGGCACGAATGTCTTGGCATTGTGTTCATATGTCTTACAATCCAACTCATTATCCAATACTTGCTTCCGTAGTCCATATCCCAAGAACCTTGCATCATCATCTTTCTTCTCATGCATCCTCAGCGTGAGGTATCCTGACACCAATCAGATCTAACTCTCGGGCAGATATGATGGTTGAAACATTTACCAAGAATTATAACTTTTGTATTTTAACCTGGTACGGTGAGGTCTTGTCTAGCACACCTGGCCACAGGATGTTGGAGAACGTCGCATGGGAAACAAAAAATTTCCTACGCGCACGAAGACCTATCATGGTGATGTCCATCTACGAGAGGGGATGAGTGATCTATGTACCCTTGTAGACCGTACAGCAGAAGCGTTAGTGAACGCGGTTGATGTAGTGGAACGTCCTCACGTCCCTCGATCCGCCCCGCGAACAATCCCGTGATCAGTCCCACGATCTAGTACCGAACGGACGGCACCTCCGCGTTCAGCACACGTACAGCTCGACGATGATCTCGGCCTTCTTGATCCAGCAAGAGAGACGGAGAGGTAGAAGAGTTCTCCGGCAGCGTGACGGCGCTCCGGAGGTTGGTGATGACCTTGTCTTAGCAGGGCTCCGCCCGAGCTCCGCAGAAACGCGATCTAGAGGAAAAACCATGGAGGTATGTGGTCGGGCTGCCGTGGCAAAAGTTGTCTCAAATCAGCCCTAATACCTCAATATATATAGGAGCGAGGGGGAGGGAAGAGGCAGCCTCAAACCCTCAAGGTTTGGCCGAAATTGGAGGTGGAGGAGTCCTACTCCAATCCTAGTTGGAGTAGGATTCATCCTTCCCACTTGGAAACTCTTTCCACCTTGTGTTTTTTCCTTCTCAAACCTTATGGGCCTTAGTGGGAACTTATTCCAGCCCACTAGGGGCTGGCTTATCTCTTCCCATAGCCCATGAGACCCCTTGGGGCGTGACACCCCTCCCGATGGTCCCCGGCACCCCTCCCGGCACTCCCGGTACACTACCGATGAGCCCGAAACTTTTCCGGTGACCAAAACAGGACTTCCTATATATCAATCTTTACCTCCAGACCATTCCGGAGCTCCTCGTGACGTCCTGGATCTCATCCGGGACTTTGAACAACATTCGGTAACCAACCATATAACTCAAATACGCATAAAACAACGTCGAACCTTAAGTGTGCAGACCCTGCGGGTTCGAGAACTATGTAGACATGACCCGAGTGACTCCTCGGTCAATATCCAATAGCGGGACCTGGATGCCCATATTGGATCCTACATATTCTACGAAGATCTTATCGTTTGAACCTCAGTGCCAAGGATTCATATAATCCCGTATGTCATTCCCTTTGTCCTTCGGTATGTTACTTGCCCGAGATTCGATCGTCAGTATCCGCATACCTATTTCAATCTCGTTTACCGGCAAGTCTCTTTACTCGTTCCGTAATACAAGATCCCGCAACTTACATTAAGTTACATTGCTTGCAAGGCTTGTGTGTGATGTTGTATTACCGAGTGGGCCCCGAGATACCTCTCCGTCACACGGAGTGACAAATCCCAGTCTTGATCCATACTAACTCAACGAACACCTTCGGAGATACCTGTAGAGCATCTTTATAGTCACCCAGTTACGTTGCGACGTTTGATACACACAAAGCATTCCTCCGGTGTCCGTGAGTTATATGATCTCATGGTCATAGGAACAAATACTTGACACGTAGAAAAACAGTAGCAACAAAATGACACGATCAACATGCTACGTCTATTAGTTTGGGTCTAGTCCATCACATGATTCTCCTAATGATGTGATCCCGTTATCAAGTGACAACACTTGCCTATGGCCAGGAAACCTTGACCATCTTTGATCAACGAGCTAGTCAACTAGAGGCTTACCAGGGACAGTGTTTTGTCTATGTATCCACACAAGTATTGTGTTTCCAATCAATACAATTATAGCATGGATAATAAACGATTATCATGAACTAAGAAATATAATAATAACTAATTTATTATTGCCTCTAGGGCATATTTCCAACAGTCTCCCACTTGCACTAGAGTCAATAATCTAGTTCACATCACCATGTGATTCCAACGAATCCAACACCCATATAGTTATGGGGTCTGATCACGTCTTGCTCCTGAGAGAGGTTTTAGTCAACGGTTCTGAAACTTTCAGATCTGTGCGTTCTTTACAAATCTTTATGTCATCTTATAGATGCTGCTACTACGTGTTATTCAGAAATGCTCCAAATATCTACTCTACTATACGAATCCGTTTCACTACTCATAGTTATTCGGATTAGTGTCAAAGCTTGCATTGACGTAACCCTTTACGACAAACTCTTTAACCACCTCCATAATCGAGAAAAATTCCTTAGTCCATTAGTTACTAAGGATAAATTTCGACCGCTGCTAGTGATTCAATCATGGATCACTCTTTGTACCTCTCAACATATTTTGAGTCAAGGCACACATCAGGTGCGGTACAAAGCATGGCATACTTTAGATTCTACGGCTAAGGCATAGAAGACGACCTTCGTCTATTCTCTTTATTTTGCCGTGGTCGGGTTTTGAGTCTTACTCAAATCCACACCTTACAACGCAACCAAGAACTCCTTCTTTGTTGATCTATTTTGAACTCCTTCAAAACTTGTCAAGGCATGCATCTTGTTGAAACTTCCATTAAGCGCTTTCGATCTATCTCCATAGATCTTTGATGCTCAACGTTCAAGTAGCGCAATCCAGGTACTCCTTTGAAAACTCCTTTCAAACAACCTTGTATGCTTTACAGAAATTCTACATTACTTCTGATCCACAATATGTCTACCACATATACTCATCAGAAATTCTATAGTGCTCCCACTCACTTCTTTGGAAATACAAGTTTCTCATAAACCTTGTACAAACCCAAAATCTTTGATCATCTCATCAAAGTTTATATTCCAACTCCGAGATGCTTGCACCAGTCCATTGAAGGATCGCTGGAGCTTGCATACTTGCTAGTATCTTTAGGATCGACAAAACCTCCTGGTTGTATCACATACAATGTTTTCTCAAGGAAACCATGTTTTGACATCCTATGTGCAATATTTCATAAATAATGCAGCAACTACTAACATAATTCTAACAGACTTTTAGCATCGCTATGAGTGAGAAAGTCTCATCATAGTCAACTGTTTGATCTTGTCGGAAACATCTTTGCGACAACTCGAGCTTTTCTTAATAGTGACTTATCACCATCATCGTCTGTCTTCCCTTTAAAGATCCATCGTTACTCAATAGTCCTATGACCATCAAGTAGTTCTTCCAAAGTCTACACTTTGTTTTCATACATGGATCCTCTCTCGGATTTCATGGCCTCCAGCCATTTGTCGGAATCCGGGCCCACCATTGCTTTCTTCATAACTCGTAGGTTCACTGTTGCTCAACAACATGACCTCCAAGATAGGGTTACCGTACCACTCTGCAGTAGTACGCGACCTTGTCAACCTACGAGGTTTGTAGTAACTTGATCCGATGCTCGATGATCACCATCATCAGCTTTCACTTCAATTGGTGTAGGCGCCACAGGAACAACTTCCTGCGCCCTGCTACACACTGGTCGAAGTGATGGTTCAATAACCTCATCAAGTTCTACCACCCTCCCACTCAATTCTTTCGAGAGAAACCTTTCCTCGAGAAAGGATCCGTTTCTAGAAATAAACACTTTGCTTTCGGATCTGAGATAGGAGATGTACCCAACTGTTTTGGATATCCTATGAAGATGCATTTATCCGCTTTGGGTTCGAGCTTATCAGTTGAAACTTTTTCACATAAGTGTCGAAACCCCAAACTTTCAAGAAACGACAGTTTAGATTTCTCTAAACCTCAGTCTATACTATGTCATCTCAACGGAAATACGTGGTGCCCTATTTAAAGTGAATGTGGTTGTCTCTCATGCTTAACCCATAAACGATAGTGGTAATTCGATAAGAGACATCATAGCATGCACCATACCAAATAGTGTGTGGCTATGACGTTCAGACACATCATCACACTATGATGTTCTAGGTGGCATGAACTGCGAAACAATTTCCACATTGTCTTAACTGCGTACCAAAACTCGCAACTCAGATATTCATTTCCATGATCGTATCGTAGACAGTTTATCCTCTTGTTATGACGAACTTCACTCTGAAACGGAATTGAACTTTTCAACATTTCAAACTTGTGATTCATTAAGTAAATACTCCTGTATCTAATCAAATCGTCAGTGAAGTAAGAACATAATGATATCCACTGCGTGCCTCAGCACCCATTGGACTGCATACATCAAAATGTATCACTTCCAACAAGTTACTATCTTATTTCATCTCAATGAAAACAAGGCCTTGCTCATGTGGTATGATTTGCATGTCACTAGTGATTCGAAATCAGGTGAGTACAAAGATCCATCAGCATGGAGCCTCTTCATGCAATTTATACTAACATGACTCAAGCGGCAGTGCCACAAGTAAGTGGTACTATCATCATCAACTCGTATCTTTTGGCACCAATATAATGAACATGTGTAACACTACGATCGAGATTCAAAAAACCATTGAAGGTGATTATTCAAGAAAATAGAGTAACCATTATTCTCTTTAAATGAATAATTGTATTGCAATAAACACGATCCAATCATGTTCATGCTTAACGCAAGCACCAAATAACAATTATTTAGGTTTAACACCAATCCCGATGGTAGAGGGAGCGTGCGACGTTTGATCATATCAACCTTGGAAACACTTCCAACACGTATCGTCACCTCGCCTTTAGCTAGTCTCCGTTTATGCCGTAGCTTACATTTCGTGTTACTAATCACTTAGCAACCGAACCGGTATCCAATACCCTCATGCTACTAGGAGTACTAGTAAAGTACACATCAACATCATGTATATCAAATACACTTCTTTCGACTTTTGCCAGCCTTCTTATCTACCAAGTATCTAGAGTTGCTCCGCCTCAGTGACTGTTCCCCTCATTACAGAAGCACTTAGTCTCGGGTTTGGGTTTAATCTTGGGTCTCTTCAATAGTGCAGCAACTGTTTTGCCGTTTCACGAAGTATCCCTTCTAGCCCTTGCCTTTCTTGAAACTTAGTGGTTTTACAAACCATCAACTATTGATGCTCCTTCTTGATTTCTACTTTCGCAGTGTCAAACATCGCGAATCGCTCAAGGATCATTGTATGTATCCTTGATATGTTATAGTTCATCACTAAGCTCTCACAGCTTGGTGGCAGTGACTTTGGAGAACTATCACTATCTCATCTGGAAGATTAACTCCCACTTGATTCAAGCGATTGTCGTACTCAGACAATCTGAGCACATGCTCAACGATTGAGCCTTTCTCCTTTACTTTGTGGACAAAGAATCTTGTCGGAGGTCTCGTACCTCTTAACAAGGGCACAAGCATGAAATCACAATTTCATCTCTTTAGAACATCACTTATGTTCCGTGACGTTTTAGAACGTTTTCGGCGCCTTGCTTCTAAGCCATTAAGTATTTTTGTACTGAACTATCGTGTAGTCATCAGAAACGTGTATGTCGGATGTTCACAGCATCCACAGACGACGCTCGAGGTGCAGCACACCGAGTGGTGCATTAAGGACATAAGCCTTCTGTGCAGCAACGAGGACAATCCTCAGTTTTACAGACTCAGTCTGCAAAGTTTGCTACTATCAACTTTCAACTAAATTTTCTCTAGGAACATATAAAAACAGTAGAGCTATAGCGCAAGTACATCGTAATTCGCAAAGACCATTAGACTATGTTCATGAAAATTAGTTCAATTAATCATATTACTTAAGAACTCCCACTCAAAAAGTACATCTCTCTAGTCATTTGAGTGGTACATGATCCAAGTCCACTATCTCAAGTCGGATCATCACGTGAGTCGAGAATAGTTTCAGTGGTAAGCATCTCTATGCTAATCATATCAACTATACGATTCATGCTCGACCTTTCGGTCTCATGTGTTCCGAGGCCATGTCTGCACATGCTAGGCTCGTCAAGCTTAACCCGAGTGTTCCGCGTGCGCAACTGTTTTGCACCCGTTGTATGTGAACGTTGAGTCTATCACACCCGATCATCACGTGGTGTCTCGAAACGACGAACTGTAGCAACGATGCACAGTCGGGGAGAACACAATTTCGTCTTGAAATTTTAGTGAGAGATCACCTCATAATGCTACCGTCGTTCTAAGCAAAATAAGGTGCATAAAAGGATTAACATCACATGCAATTTATAAGTGACATGATATGGCCATCATCACGTGCTTCTTGATCTCCATCACCAAAGCACCGGCACGATCTTCTTGTCACCGGTGTCACACCATGATCTCCATCATCATGATCTCTATCAACGTGTCGCCATCAGGGTTGTCGTGCTACTCATGCTATTACTACTAAAGCTACGTCCTAGCAAAATAGTAAACGCATCTGCAAGCACAAACGTTAGTTATAAAGACAACCCTATGGCTCCTGTCGGTTGCCGTACCATCGACGTGCAAGTCGATATTATCTATTACAACATGATCATCTCATACATCCAATATATCACATCACATCGTTGGCCATATCACATCACAAGCATACCCTGCAAAAACAAGTTAGACGTCCTCTAATTTTGTTGTTGCATGTTTTACGTGGTGACCATGGGTATCTAGTAGGATCGCATCTTACTTACGCAAACACCACAACGGGGATATATGAATTGATATTTAACCTCATCCAAGGACCTCCTTGGTCAAATCCGATTCAACTAAAGTTGGAGAAACTAACACCCGCCAGTCATCTTTGAGCAACGGAGTTACTCGTAGCGATGAAACCAGTCTCTCGTAAGCGTACGAGTAATGTCGGTCCGAGCCGCTTCGATCCAACAATACCGCGGAATCAAGAAAAGACTAAGGAGGGCAGCAAAACGCACATCACCGTCCACAAAAACTTTTGTGTTCTACTCGAGAAGACATCTACGCATGAACCTAGCTCATGATGCCACTGTTGGGGAACGTCGCATGGGAAACAAAAAATTTCCTACGCGCACGAAGACCTATCATGGTGATGTCCATCTACGAGAGGGGATGAGTGATCTACGTACCCTTGTAGACCGTACAGCAGAAGCGTTAGTGAACGCGGTTGATGTAGTGGAACGTCCTCACGTCCCTCGATCCGCCCCGCGAACAATCCCGTGATCAGTCCCACGATCTAGTACCGAACGGACGGCACCTCCGCGTTCAGCACACGTACAGCTCGACGATGATCTCGGCCTTCTTGATCCAGCAAGAGAGACGGAGAGGTAGAAGAGTTCTCCGGCAGCGTGACGGCGCTCCGGAGGATGGTGATGACCTTGTCTCAGCAGGGCTCCGCCCGAGCTCCGCAGAAACGCGATCTAGAGGGAAAACCGTGGAGGTATGTGGTCGGGCTGCCGTGGCAAAAGTTGTCTCAAATCAGCCCTAATACCTCAATATATATAGGAGCGAGGGGGAGGGAAGAGGCAGCCTCAAACCCTCAAGGTTTGGCCGAAATTGGAGGTGGAGGAGTCCTACTCCAATCCTAGTTGGAGTAGGATTCATCCTTCCCACTTGGAAACTCTTTCCACCTTGTGTTTTTTCCTTCTCAAACCTTATGGGCCTTAGTGGGAACTTATTCCAGCCCACTAGGGGCTGGTTTATCTCTTCCCATAGCCCATGAGACCCCTTGGGGCGTGACACCCCTCCCGATGGTCCCCGGCACCCCTCCCGGCACTCCCGGTACACTACCGATGAGCCCGAAACTTTTCCGGTGACCAAAACAGGACTTCCTATATATCAATCTTTACCTCCGGACCATTCCGGAGCTCCTCGTGACATCCTGGATCTCATCCGGGACTCCGAACAACATTCGGTAACCAACCATATAACTCAAATACGCATAAAACAACGTCGAACCTTAAGTGTGCAGACCCTGCGGGTTCGAGAACTATGTAGACATGACCCGAGTGACTCCTCGGTCAATATCCAATAGCGGGACCTGGATGCCCATATTGGATCCTACATATTCTACGAAGATCTTATCGTTTGAACCTCAGTGCCAAGGATTCATATAATCCCGTATGTCATTCCCTTTGTCCTTCGGTATGTTACTTGCCCGAGATTCGATCGTTAGTATCCGCATACCTATTTCAATCTCGTTTACCGGCAAGTCTCTTTACTCGTTCCGTAATACAAGATCCCGCAACTTACATTAAGTTACATTGCTTGCAAGGCTTGTGTGTGATGTTGTATTACCGAGTGGGCCCCGAGATACCTCTCCGTCACACGGAGTGACAAATCCCAGTCTTGATCCATACTAACTCAACGAACACCTTCGGAGATACCTGTAGAGCATCTTTATAGTCACCCAGTTACGTTGCGACGTTTGATACACACAAAGCATTCCTCCGGTGTCCGTGAGTTATATGATCTCATGGTCATAGGAACAAATACTTGACACGTAGAAAAACAGTAGCAACAAAATGACACGATCAACATGCTACGTCTATTAGTTTGGGTCTAGTCCATCACATGATTCTCCTAATGATGTGATCCCGTTATCAAGTGACAACACTTGCCTATGGCCAGGAAACCTTGACCATCTTTGATCAACGAGCTAGTCAACTAGAGGCTTACCAGGGACAGTGTTTTGTCTATGTATCCACACAAGTATTGTGTTTCCAATCAATACAATTATAGCATGGATAATAAACGATTATCATGAACTAAGAAATATAATAATAACTAATTTATTATTGCCTCTAGGGCATATTTCCAACAGTCTCCCACTTGCACTAGAGTCAATAATCTAGTTCACATCACCATGTGATTCCAACGAATCCAACACCCATATAGTTATGGGGTCTGATCACGTCTTGCTCCTGAGAGAGGTTTTAGTCAACGGTTCTGAAACTTTCAGATCTGTGCGTTCTTTACAAATCTTTATGTCATCTTATAGATGCTGCTACTACGTGTTATTCAGAAATGCTCCAAATATCTACTCTACTATACGAATCCGTTTCACTACTCATAGTTATTCGGATTAGTGTCAAAGCTTGCATTGACGTAACCCTTTACGACAAACTCTTTAACCACCTCCATAATCGAGAAAAATTCCTTAGTCCATTAGTTACTAAGGATAAATTTCGACCGCTGCTAGTGATTCAATCATGGATCACTCTTTGTACCTCTCAACATATTTTGAGTCAAGGCACACATCAGGTGCGGTACAAAGCATGGCATACTTTAGATTCTACGGCTAAGGCATAGAAGACGACCTTCGTCTATTCTCTTTATTTTGCCGTGGTCGGGTTTTGAGTCTTACTCAAATCCACACCTTACAACGCAACCAAGAACTCCTTCTTTGTTGATCTATTTTGAACTCCTTCAAAACTTGTCAAGGCATGCATCTTGTTGAAACTTCCATTAAGCGCTTTCGATCTATCTCCATAGATCTTTGATGCTCAACGTTCAAGTAGCGCAATCCAGGTACTCCTTTGAAAACTCCTTTCAAACAACCTTGTATGCTTTACAGAAATTCTACATTACTTCTGATCCACAATATGTCTACCACATATACTCATCAGAAATTCTATAGTGCTCCCACTCACTTCTTTGGAAATACAAGTTTCTCATAAACCTTGTACAAACCCAAAATCTTTGATCATCTCATCAAAGTTTATATTCCAACTCCGAGATGCTTGCACCAGTCCATTGAAGGATCGCTGGAGCTTGCATACTTGCTAGTATCTTTAGGATCGACAAAACCTCCTGGTTGTATCACATACAATGTTTTCTCAAGGAAACCATGTTTTGACATCCTATGTGCAATATTTCATAAATAATGCAGCAACTACTAACATAATTCTAACAGACTTTTAGCATCGCTATGAGTGAGAAAGTCTCATCATAGTCAACTGTTTGATCTTGTCGGAAACATCTTTGCGACAACTCGAGCTTTTCTTAATAGTGACTTATCACCATCATCGTCTGTCTTCCCTTTAAAGATCCATCGTTACTCAATAGTCCTATGACCATCAAGTAGTTCTTCCAAAGTCTACACTTTGTTTTCATACATGGATCCTCTCTCGGATTTCATGGCCTCCAGCCATTTGTCGGAATCCGGGCCCACCATTGCTTTCTTCATAACTCGTAGGTTCACTGTTGCTCAACAACATGACCTCCAAGATAGGGTTACCGTACCACTCTGCAGTAGTACGCGACCTTGTCAACCTACGAGGTTTGTAGTAACTTGATCCGATGCTCGATGATCACCATCATCAGCTTTCACTTCAATTGGTGTAGGCGCCACAGGAACAACTTCCTGCGCCCTGCTACACACTGGTCGAAGTGATGGTTCAATAACCTCATCAAGTTCTACCACCCTCCCACTCAATTCTTTCGAGAGAAACCTTTCCTCGAGAAAGGATCCGTTTCTAGAAATAAACACTTTGCTTTCGGATCTGAGATAGGAGATGTACCCAACTGTTTTGGATATCCTATGAAGATGCATTTATCCGCTTTGGGTTCGAGCTTATCAGTTGAAACTTTTTCACATAAGTGTCGAAACCCCAAACTTTCAAGAAACGACAGTTTAGATTTCTCTAAACCTCAGTCTATACTATGTCATCTCAACGGAAATACGTGGTGCCCTATTTAAAGTGAATGTGGTTGTCTCTCATGCTTAACCCATAAACGATAGTGGTAATTCGATAAGAGACATCATAGCATGCACCATACCAAATAGTGTGTGGCTATGACGTTCAGACACATCATCACACTATGATGTTCTAGGTGGCATGAACTGCGAAACAATTTCCACATTGTCTTAACTGCGTACCAAAACTCGCAACTCAGATATTCATTTCCATGATCGTATCGTAGACAGTTTATCCTCTTGTTATGACGAACTTCACTCTGAAACGGAATTGAACTTTTCAACATTTCAAACTTGTGATTCATTAAGTAAATACTCCTGTATCTAATCAAATCGTCAGTGAAGTAAGAACATAATGATATCCACTGCGTGCCTCAGCACCCATTGGACTGCATACATCAAAATGTATCACTTCCAACAAGTTACTATCTTATTTCATCTCAATGAAAACAAGGCCTTGCTCATGTGGTATGATTTGCATGTCACTAGTGATTCGAAATCAGGTGAGTACAAAGATCCATCAGCATGGAGCCTCTTCATGCAATTTATACTAACATGACTCAAGCGGCAGTGCCACAAGTAAGTGGTACTATCATCATCAACTCGTATCTTTTGGCACCAATATAATGAACATGTGTAACACTACGATCGAGATTCAAAAAACCATTGAAGGTGATTATTCAAGAAAATAGAGTAACCATTATTCTCTTTAAATGAATAATTGTATTGCAATAAACACGATCCAATCATGTTCATGCTTAACGCAAGCACCAAATAACAATTATTTAGGTTTAACACCAATCCCGATGGTAGAGGGAGCGTGCGACGTTTGATCATATCAACCTTGGAAACACTTCCAACACGTATCGTCACCTCGCCTTTAGCTAGTCTCCGTTTATGCCGTAGCTTACATTTCGTGTTACTAATCACTTAGCAACCGAACCGGTATCCAATACCCTCATGCTACTAGGAGTACTAGTAAAGTACACATCAACATCATGTATATCAAATACACTTCTTTCGACTTTTGCCAGCCTTCTTATCTACCAAGTATCTAGAGTTGCTCCGCCTCAGTGACTGTTCCCCTCATTACAGAAGCACTTAGTCTCGGGTTTGGGTTTAATCTTGGGTCTCTTCAATAGTGCAGCAACTGTTTTGCCGTTTCACGAAGTATCCCTTCTAGCCCTTGCCTTTCTTGAAACTTAGTGGTTTTACAAACCATCAACTATTGATGCTCCTTCTTGATTTCTACTTTCGCAGTGTCAAACATCGCGAATCGCTCAAGGATCATTGTATGTATCCTTGATATGTTATAGTTCATCACTAAGCTCTCACAGCTTGGTGGCAGTGACTTTGGAGAACTATCACTATCTCATCTGGAAGATTAACTCCCACTTGATTCAAGCGATTGTCGTACTCAGACAATCTGAGCACATGCTCAACGATTGAGCCTTTCTCCTTTACTTTGTGGACAAAGAATCTTGTCGGAGGTCTCGTACCTCTTAACAAGGGCACAAGCATGAAATCACAATTTCATCTCTTTAGAACATCACTTATGTTCCGTGACGTTTTAGAACGTTTTCGGCGCCTTGCTTCTAAGCCATTAAGTATTTTTGTACTGAACTATCGTGTAGTCATCAGAAACGTGTATGTCGGATGTTCACAGCATCCACAGACGACGCTCGAGGTGCAGCACACCGAGTGGTGCATTAAGGACATAAGCCTTCTGTGCAGCAACGAGGACAATCCTCAGTTTTACAGACTCAGTCTGCAAAGTTTGCTACTATCAACTTTCAACTAAATTTTCTCTAGGAACATATAAAAACAGTAGAGCTATAGCGCAAGTACATCGTAATTCGCAAAGACCATTAGACTATGTTCATGAAAATTAGTTCAATTAATCATATTACTTAAGAACTCCCACTCAAAAAGTACATCTCTCTAGTCATTTGAGTGGTACATGATCCAAGTCCACTATCTCAAGTCGGATCATCACGTGAGTCGAGAATAGTTTCAGTGGTAAGCATCTCTATGCTAATCATATCAACTATACGATTCATGCTCGACCTTTCGGTCTCATGTGTTCCGAGGCCATGTCTGCACATGCTAGGCTCGTCAAGCTTAACCCGAGTGTTCCGCGTGCGCAACTGTTTTGCACCCGTTGTATGTGAACGTTGAGTCTATCACACCCGATCATCACGTGGTGTCTCGAAACGACGAACTGTAGCAACGATGCACAGTCGGGGAGAACACAATTTCGTCTTGAAATTTTAGTGAGAGATCACCTCATAATGCTACCGTCGTTCTAAGCAAAATAAGGTGCATAAAAGGATTAACATCACATGCAATTTATAAGTGACATGATATGGCCATCATCACGTGCTTCTTGATCTCCATCACCAAAGCACCGGCACGATCTTCTTGTCACCGGTGTCACACCATGATCTCCATCATCATGATCTCTATCAACGTGTCGCCATCAGGGTTGTCGTGCTACTCATGCTATTACTACTAAAGCTACGTCCTAGCAAAATAGTAAACGCATCTGCAAGCACAAACGTTAGTTATAAAGACAACCCTATGGCTCCTGTCGGTTGCCGTACCATCGACGTGCAAGTCGATATTATCTATTACAACATGATCATCTCATACATCCAATATATCACATCACATCGTTGGCCATATCACATCACAAGCATACCCTGCAAAAACAAGTTAGACGTCCTCTAATTTTGTTGTTGCATGTTTTACGTGGTGACCATGGGTATCTAGTAGGATCGCATCTTACTTACGCAAACACCACAACGGGGATATATGAATTGATATTTAACCTCATCCAAGGACCTCCTTGGTCAAATCCGATTCAACTAAAGTTGGAGAAACTAACACCCGCCAGTCATCTTTGAGCAACGGAGTTACTCGTAGCGATGAAACCAGTCTCTCGTAAGCGTACGAGTAATGTCGGTCCGAGCCGCTTCGATCCAACAATACCGCGGAATCAAGAAAAGACTAAGGAGGGCAGCAAAACGCACATCACCGTCCACAAAAACTTTTGTGTTCTACTCGAGAAGACATCTACGCATGAACCTAGCTCATGATGCCACTGTTGGGGAACGTCGCATGGGAAACAAAAAATTTCCTACGCGCACGAAGACCTATCATGGTGATGTCCATCTACGAGAGGGGATGAGTGATCTACGTACCCTTGTAGACCGTACAGCAGAAGCGTTAGTGAACGCGGTTGATGTAGTGGAACGTCCTCACGTCCCTCGATCCGCCCCGCGAACAATCCCGTGATCAGTCCCACGATCTAGTACCGAACGGACGGCACCTCCGCGTTCAGCACACGTACAGCTCGACGATGATCTCGGCCTTCTTGATCCAGCAAGAGAGACGGAGAGGTAGAAGAGTTCTCCGGCAGCGTGACGGCGCTCCGGAGGATGGTGATGACCTTGTCTCAGCAGGGCTCCGCCCGAGCTCCGCAGAAACGCGATCTAGAGGGAAAACCGTGGAGGTATGTGGTCGGGCTGCCGTGGCAAAAGTTGTCTCAAATCAGCCCTAATACCTCAATATATATAGGAGCGAGGGGGAGGGAAGAGGCAGCCTCAAACCCTCAAGGTTTGGCCGAAATTGGAGGTGGAGGAGTCCTACTCCAATCCTAGTTGGAGTAGGATTCATCCTTCCCACTTGGAAACTCTTTCCACCTTGTGTTTTTTCCTTCTCAAACCTTATGGGCCTTAGTGGGAACTTATTCCAGCCCACTAGGGGCTGGTTTATCTCTTCCCATAGCCCATGAGACCCCTTGGGGCGTGACACCCCTCCCGATGGTCCCCGGCACCCCTCCCGGCACTCCCGGTACACTACCGATGAGCCCGAAACTTTTCCGGTGACCAAAACAGGACTTCCTATATATCAATCTTTACCTCCGGACCATTCCGGAGCTCCTCGTGACATCCTGGATCTCATCCGGGACTCCGAACAACATTCGGTAACCAACCATATAACTCAAATACGCATAAAACAACGTCGAACCTTAAGTGTGCAGACCCTGCGGGTTCGAGAACTATGTAGACATGACCCGAGTGACTCCTCGGTCAATATCCAATAGCGGGACCTGGATGCCCATATTGGATCCTACATATTCTACGAAGATCTTATCGTTTGAACCTCAGTGCCAAGGATTCATATAATCCCGTATGTCATTCCCTTTGTCCTTCGGTATGTTACTTGCCCGAGATTCGATCGTTAGTATCCGCATACCTATTTCAATCTCGTTTACCGGCAAGTCTCTTTACTCGTTCCGTAATACAAGATCCCGCAACTTACATTAAGTTACATTGCTTGCAAGGCTTGTGTGTGATGTTGTATTACCGAGTGGGCCCCGAGATACCTCTCCGTCACACGGAGTGACAAATCCCAGTCTTGATCCATACTAACTCAACGAACACCTTCGGAGATACCTGTAGAGCATCTTTATAGTCACCCAGTTACGTTGCGACGTTTGATACACACAAAGCATTCCTCCGGTGTCCGTGAGTTATATGATCTCATGGTCATAGGAACAAATACTTGACACGTAGAAAAACAGTAGCAACAAAATGACACGATCAACATGCTACGTCTATTAGTTTGGGTCTAGTCCATCACATGATTCTCCTAATGATGTGATCCCGTTATCAAGTGACAACACTTGCCTATGGCCAGGAAACCTTGACCATCTTTGATCAACGAGCTAGTCAACTAGAGGCTTACCAGGGACAGTGTTTTGTCTATGTATCCACACAAGTATTGTGTTTCCAATCAATACAATTATAGCATGGATAATAAACGATTATCATGAACTAAGAAATATAATAATAACTAATTTATTATTGCCTCTAGGGCATATTTCCAACACAGGACCTATTGTTATGGTATCTTGTTCATGCCAGATTCGCCAATTTTCCATGAGGAAATCGAATGACTTATTTTATAACTTGTTCCTGGTGGAACCTTTGTATACCCAAACTCTGACCCTTATATGATGACCATGTCGATGCTACCTCGAAGCACGGATGTGGTACTTCAAATGTCTACAGGAACATTGGAAGCGCAATGCTAACATGTTCTTGGTCAATTATCCAAACAATATTGTATGGGTAAGCATCATGATTTTCCTTGCCCCTTCATCTATATGGTTATGTACTTGATGACCTATCATGTATACCATGCTCTGTATGCCTTGGGCAAGGTATACTCTAGTACTTGTGTGTGAACACATATTCCTTTCCATTGGTCTGTTGGATGTGACAGTCACATTTTCCTTCCCATTGGTTAGTCTAACCTTTCTTGAAATCTGAACTTATGTGAGCAGTGAAATTCCCTGCTTAGGTAAAACCCGCGGTGAACAACTCTGTCAGTAAGACCCTGTTACTATTATGGCTAACATTCTGGTAGCCACCATCAGACGAGAACCTTGGTTATTGGTCCGCCTCGTTTTAATGAGCGGGAAAATGGTTCTATTCATCCCCCGCCCTTGGTACCAACGGTGTTGCCAACATAACTGACAAACTATCCTCTGACATGTCTTGCTTCCAATACCGTGCAAGATGTCACCGATGTGCCTACTCTTGGCCCGCATGATGGGCCCATAACCCAAAGTTCCACATGGTCGAAACCTGACTCTCATATACATCTTTGACTCCAAAGTATCCTTTGCACTTGGCTTCGTGTGAAATTTCCGAACCGTCGTCCAAAGGATGATCTGTTGTATATCAGACGCAATATTTATTCTCGTTCCTCTAAACCCCTTGCCCTTCGGATCAGGCATTGAATGATTGCCTACCTGTTTGAAACTTTTGTAATATCGCTTATTTCTCTCAATGAATTCCCTGAGTTACAACTCGCGGAATAATTCTTGTCATCTTCCTGAGTTCGCCCTCATATGCCCAACCTTGTGGAGATACAATCTTCCAGAATTTTCCCCTCTTATCGCATTCCTAGGACGATGAAAATTCCGAGGAAGGGATGACGAATACATCAGGATGACCTAAGTTAGAGAATTGAAGACTTCAATGTAAATGATCAACTTCTTCGCGGAGAGCAAACAAGGCCGAGAACCCTCGTTAGAATTTCGTAACCAAACGCTTCCGCCTTACCTCTACCTCTTAATTCTCGAAACGAGAATTTCTTTTAGTGGTGGAGAGTTGTGACACCCCGGTAGTTAATCTACAATAATCACACACTAATGGTGCCATGTCATCAAGATTAACTAGGCCAAATTGCCACTTCATAAAATCAAAGCCATTTTCAAATTTAAAAATAAAGTCAAATTGTTATTACTTCAAACATAAAAACAAAAATGTATGTATTGTCGTAAATAAACCATAGTTAATTATGGTGGAGTAACCAACATTTTATAAAGTATTTTTGTGCCTCTAAAACAATAATGAAAAGGGCTAAAACAATTGATTAAATTCCTTTTTAATTGTAGAAATCCCACAACAGTTTCAAATGACCACAAATCTTTTGGGGCAGTGCCTAATATTGCTTTTGTAATAAATAGCCAAACTCCATATTTTTCGAAAGTAAATTGGTGTTGTTCTTAAAATAAACTAAAGCAACTATTCTAAAACCAAAAATGAAACAAAATAAAAAAAGGGGAAAAGAAACAATGAAACCCCCCTTCCCCCGTGGGCCACGGCCCATGTGCCTCCTTGAGCTGGCCCATCTAGCTCCCGCCTCTCGGCCTATATAACGGGCACACTTCCTCCCTGCTCTAATTTTCCTCCACCCCCACGCTCCTTCCCCCCATCCCGATTTTCCTCACCCTCACGGCGGCTCGCCCCCTGTAACACCCAAGATGCGATCCTATCCTCAATTTGGCACGAGGGCCTCGTCAGGGATAGAAGCGCATCTCGTCGTTTCACAAGAATGGATATCGTTACAAGTACATGTAGTGAAAAGATGAGATATATATATATAATTGGCTTACACTCGCCACAAGCTACATCAGAGTCACATTAGTACAATACATAAGCATCATGAAGAAGAGCAGGGTCCGACTACGGACGAAAACAAACGAGAAAAGAAAACGACGTCCATCCTTGCTATCCCAGGCTGCCAGCTTGGAACCCATCCTAGATCGATGAAGAAGAAGAAGCAGCAGCTCCAAATGAACAATCAACGCGCTCGCGTCAAGGAACCTTTACATGTATCTACAACTGGTGTTGTAGTAATCTGTGAGCCACAGGGGACTCGGCAATCTCATTTCCAAAGGTATCAAGACTAGCAAAGCTTAATAGGTGAGGTATGGTTAAGTGGTGAGGCTGCAGACAGCGGCTAAGCATTATATAAGGTGGCTAACTTACGAGTACAAGAATAAGAGGGGGATGGTCTACGCATAGCGTACGTGAACTAATGACGATCAAATGAATGATCCTGAACACCTACTTACGTCAAACATAACCCCACCGTGTCCTCGATCGGAGAAGGAGCTCACGAAAGAGACAGTCACGGTTACGCACTCAGTTGGCATATTAATTTTAAGTTAACTTCAAGTTGTCTAGAACCAGTGTTAAACAAAGTTTCCACGTTGCCACATAACCGCGGGCACGGCTTTCCGAAAGATTTAACCCTACAGGGGTGCTCTAACTAGTCCATCACAAATTACCACAAGCCGCATAGAAATCCTCGATCACGAAGCTCGCGACCTTGTCGGATTCCTTAGTGGAAAACCTCAACTCTGAGATTACCGAAAGCAACACCGGAATCCCGATGCACAAGATATCTCATAAAAGGTAAAACTAATCCAGCAAGGCCACCCGGTGTGTTGACGAACCCGATAGGAGCCGCGTATCTCGTTCTCAGGACACACCGTCTATGCATAGTGGACGGTAGCCAAACTCTCGAGTTGCCCCGAGGTGCCACCGCCGACTGCTAGGTGGGTGGACCAACACTCATGCGGAGCACTGGCCCGGGGGTTGATTAATTATCCTCGGGGTCCGGAAAGTCCCTATGCAATTTTATTAGGTTATTAGGCAAATGTAAAACCAATTTTGGGCCTTCCCAGACCAGCTTTAATCTAAAACGAATTATCAAGGGGGTCCCCATAACAACCCCGATCGTGTTAGTAGCGCTCAATTATGGAACATAACACCGGTAGCCGAAACTAAGGGGGCAAAGGTGGAACAAAACACCAGGCTAGAAAGGCCAAGCCTTCCACCTTTTACCAAGTATATAGGTGCATTAAATTAAATAGCATTAATTTGGTGATATAACAAGGAACCCATGTTATCACATGGAAGCAACTGCACCTGCAACTAGCAACGCTAACACATGGTAAAGCAAGCAGTAACATAGCCAAACAGTGGTTTGCTAGGTGGTGAACAGGTAGAAGGTTTTCATGGCAATGTTGAGAGGCTGATATTTAACATGTGGTGGGCAGCGAGACAATAACGATAGAAACGATAACACTAGCATGGCAATGATTGTAATGGTATCTGGGGAAATGGTCATCTTGCATGAGATCCTGCTTGGAAGAAGAACAACTCCGTGAAGCCGACGATCCGACGTAGTCGAACGGGTCCTCACATTCCGACACGCTTGCGGAACTCTATCGAGACAGAGCAAACCGGAAACAAGCATCAACAATGATATTCACCACGGCAAATGCACGACATGATGCACAACCTAATATGATGCATGATCAGTTCAATAATGCAAGGCTTGACATGGCAGTTCACCTCACGCAAACACTACACATTAAGTGAAGCTCGATATGCAACAAGGTGCATATCGACGAAACTCCACGTTTAATTGTTTAGTTCACTCCCGTTTAGGAACACGGAAATATTAAAATGTTGTTAAGATGGCAAGGGGTGAAGCACAAATTAATCTACCTATTTAGGCATTTTAAATGAGGCCAGAAACAACTTATAGCATCTCCGAAATGACCCCAAGCGTTAAATTCTAATTCTGCCCAGATTTGTCCAAATCACATTTTTAAGTTTGTTAAACATCGAAACAAAGTGGTTCACGTGAAACTACACGTCGTTCAAGCCCACTTACATATATTGTTCATCTCGAACGGAGCTACGGTCAAATAGTTATGACCTAAACCGTTTTCAACATGTCGACACGCAAACCGATGCAAACAGCACACTAAACAGAACTAATTATGCATGAGAGTTGGAAAATATTAATATACACAAAATTCTAGCCAATTAACATATATAATTCATCGCAATCCGATGCACGGATTAGAAACTACGGGCATTTGAAAATATGTTGATTTTTCTGAAAATTAGCAAGATTCCTAGCCCACGAAAAAAACGAACTGGGCTGAAACTGAAAATACGGCGCAACAGATGAGGCCCAAGCGTGAGAGCATTAAAAGAAAAAAAAATAAGGGAAATCAACAATATGGGGCAACTGGGATTTGAACCCAGGACCCCTTGGAACCAGAGTGGCTACGCTAGCCAACTCGGCTAGCGGCCTTCGCGTTGACAGAACTAGCACACAATCTAAACAACATGTACTTGCAGAACAGATCTAGAACAAAAGACTGAATTGTATATCGGGATGGAGGTTCTCACAGAGGGTAAAACAACAGGTCGAAGGCCATGGCCTTACTGTGAACGGGCGAGAGAGATGGGGGCCCTCCAGACTCGGTGCTTGGGGACGAGGAGAAGGCCAACGTCGAGCTATGAACGCGAACCAACAGCGATGGGGCGAGCAGCTGGACGCGGTGCTGGCTCTACTCGTTTCCCTGAAGAACAGAGACACCAGCAGGGGTGCTCTAGGGTGGGCGACGGGGCGACATGGATGGGGCAGGGAGGCGAGCTCGAGTCGGATCCACACGGTTTTGGCGTCGCGGTTCCATTCCCGGTGGTGGTGGCGGCTGCCGTCATGAGATCGACCGAGGGCGAGCTCCTTGGGGCGGCAACCATGGAGGTCTGTAGATAAGAAATGAAAGATAGAGATGAGAGACACATAGAGAACCAGAGAGAGGAATAGAAGGAAGAGAGAAGAGAGAAGGAGCAGGGATGACCCGGGTGCCTGTTCGTCGGTGAAGCTCGCAGGCGGCTCATGGCGTCGGTCTCGGGCGCGCGGGAGCTCGGGAGGAGCGGCTCTTGGGAGGCACGGGACGATGCCATGCTCGCTCTTGTGCTCAGGTTGGCTCGTCGGGGACGGCCTGCTCGCGCGGCATGCTGGCGACGGACGCTGGGAGCTGCGGGCGACGGATGCGTTCGGCGCCTCAGCTCGCGCGTAGGGCGAGGTCGAGGCCCAGGGAGCTCTGGATCGAGCGGCCTGCAGGGTTGGCTGCAGATTGGATCTAGGGATCCTGAGGTGGGAGATGCTATGGTTGCCCGATGGAAAAAAATAGGTGGGGTGGCGGCGGCTCGATGGGACAAGGCTCCTAGTTTGTAGGGTTAGGCTAGCTTTAGGTCTAGGGTTGGTCTATATATACCTAGTGGTTAGGTTTTAGGGGCATCTGGACCTTTCGATTTAGATTGGGTGGTCGAGATAAATAGGATAGGGAGTCCAATGGACAACCGATGATGATTTGTAGTAAAACCGGGTTGATCTGGACCCAACGGTCACGAGCACCCAGTTCGGGTTTCGGGAGGTTTTCGGACTAGGCTGTGCGTAGGGTCGGTACACTGTGCAGAGGGGCTAGGCGAGGATGAGAGGGAAAACGGCAACCCGGCGACAGAGTTTAACGATGTCGCGAGTGCGTACCTGTGTGGTAGGTCTCAAACGGTCAACGACAAAACGGAGAGAACCGGCAACTAATAACGGATGCAGTTTTGAAAACAGGCGGCAATGGAGTGCCGATGCAATGCAGATGATGCGCGTGATGCGATGATGAATGCAGCCAACAAATAATAACCACGGCAACCACGGAATAAAAGGGAATCTTCTGGAACGTCGGTCTCGGGCTGTCACACCCCCCCCCCCATCGAGCCATCGAGCCCTCCGATACCCCCGCCGGCACAGGCCACCGTCGGGCCCTTCGGCGCCCACTCGCAACGTCCGTCGCCGTCATCGCCCCCTCACCCGCCGCCGGGTCCTCCTCGCCTCCGAGCCTGCAACCTCTCTCCTCCACCGATGTGAGGCCCCGACCACCTCTCCCTTCCTGTGCCTCCATCTCATTGCCGCTAGCCACGCGCTCGCATGAGGTGCCACAAGCCCCGCATGTGCTCCGACCCCGCGCCTCTCACCGCGCCCCGCGCTAGCCACGCCTCTCACGTATGATGTTGTGTCCCCCTGCCGGTGCTTCGCTTGCGGCAGCTCGCTGCCACCGCTGCACCACAGCTGCCGGTGCACGTGCTCCCCCGGTGCGCCCTCGGCTCCGGCCACCGGGCTGCCTACGTCGCAGGCCGCCGGCCGCCCCGACTGCCCCTGTCCTGGCCATGGCACCGGGCTAGTCTCGAGCCCGTGTCAGCTGTTGCTGGTTAGTGGGGTTAATCCCCACCCCGCTACCCCGCCCCCACTTAGCCACTAAAACACTATGAAAATTGGGGCCCACACCCCTTAAAATTGTTTTAATAAAAACAAATGAAAAAATATAATAATAATAGAAATAAAAAATTAGTTTAATTAATTAATTATTTACTTAGTTTAGTGTAATTAAGATTAATTAGTTTAACTAACCTATTGTTAATCTATTGGACTATGGCGTGTGGGCCCTATCAATTAATACTAATTAAATCTATTTAACTAAATTTGCTAATTAATTTAATTAATGTGTCAATGACATCCGTGTCCCCCTAATTAATCTTGTTAATATTAATTAAACTTATTTAAAAATGTGACTATGACAACATGGACCCACTCGTTAGTTGAACACTGAAACCTGACTATTGACTCGTGATGTCACCATGAGATCGTGCTGATGTCATAATTGGACTTTTGAATTTAATTAAAAAAATAGTTCCTAATTAATTGATAAATATTTTGAAATAAATATAAAATTGTTGGGGAACGTTGCATGGGAAACAAAAAAATTCCTACGCACACGAAGACCTATCATGGTGATGTTCATCTACGAGAGGGAGATCGGATCCGAATACCCTTGTAGATCGCTAAGCGGGAAGCATTAAGAAATGTGGTTGATGTAGTGGAACACCTTCATGATCCAAATCACCGTCGTCCCATGATCCGTTCCGATCTAGCGTCGAACGGATGACACCTCCGCGTTTAGCACACGTACAACTCAATGACGATCTCCGCCTTCTTGATCCAGCAAGAGAGATGGGGAAGTAGATGAGTTCTCCGGCAGCGTGATGACGCACCGGTGATGGTGATGATCTATTCCTGCAGGGCTCCGCCCGAGCTCCGCAAAAAAACCGATCTAGAGGAAGAACTACGAAGTAGAGGTTTAGGGTTGCACGTGGCAAAGTTGTGTCTCAAAAAGCCCTAAACCTCTAGTATATATAGGAGGAGGGAGGGGTAGCCTTGGCGCCACAAGGGAGGCTCCCTTGTGTCGGCCGAAGTGGAGGAGGGAGGAGTCCTCCTCCAATCCCACTTGGATTAAGACTCCTTCCTTAATTTCCCACCTCTTTTGGATTTTCCACCTTTTCCTCATGGGCTTTCCTTGGATCACATTGTCAGCCCATTATGCCTTATTGCCCATCCAATAAACCCACATGGACCCCTTGGGGCATGGTGGGCCCACCCAGTGGGCCGCCAGAACCCATTCGTCACTTCCGGTACACTGCCGACAATGCCCGAAAACCTTCCCGAATCCAAATACCAACTTCCTATATATCAATCTTCATTTCCGGACCATTCCGGAACTCCTCGTGACGTCTGGGATCTCATCCGGGACTCTGAACAAAACTTGATCACCAACACATATAACTCAACTATACCGAAACACCACCGAACCTTAAGTGTGCAGACCCTGCGGGTTCAGAACTATGCAGACATGACCTGAGACACTCTCCGGTCAATAACCATCAGCGGGACCTGGATCTCCATATTGGCTCCTACATATTCTATGAAGATCTCTATCGGTTGAACCTCTATGTCAAGGATTCATATAATCCCGTATACTATTCCCTTTGTCCTACGGTGGGTTACTTGCCCAAGATTCGATCGTCGGTATCTCTATACCTAGTTCAATATCATTACCGGCAAGTCTCTTCACTCGTTCTGTAATACATTATCCCGTAACTAACTCCTTAGTCACATTGCTTGCAAGGCTTGTTGTGATGTTGTATTACCAAGTGGGCCCAGGGATACCTCTCCGTCACACGGAGTGACAAATCCCAGTCTTGATCCATGACAACCCAACAGACACCTTTGGAGATACCTATAGAGCACCTTTATAGTCACCTAGTTACGTTGCGACGTTTGATAACCCACAAGGTATTCCTCCGGTGTTCGCGAGTTGCATGATCTCATGGTCATAGGAACAGATGCATTGACATGCAGAAAACAGTAGCAATAAATTGACACGATCATATACTATGTTTATAGTTTGGGTCTTTTCCATCACATCATTCTCCCAATGATGTGATCCCGTTATCAAGTGACAATGCTTGCCTATGGCCAGGAAACCTTGACCATCTTGGATCAACGGACTAGTCAGTTAGAGGCTCACTAGGGACAATGTGTTGTCTATGTATCCACACATGTATTTGAGTTTCCAATCAATACAATTCTAGCATGGATAATAAACGATTATTATGAACAAGGAAATATAATAATAACTAATTTATTATTGCCTCTAGGGCATATTTCCATTAGTCTCCCACTTGCACTAAAGTCAATAATCTAGTTCACATCACTATGTGATTGTAATGAATCTAACACCCATACAGTTCTGGGGTTCGATCATGTCTTGCTTGTGAGAGAGGTTTTAGTCAACAGTTCTGAACCTTTCATATCTGTGTGTGCTTTACAAATCTTTATGTCATCCTATAGATGCTGCTACTACATGCTATTTGGAAATATTCCAAATGACTGCTCTACTATACGAATCCGATTTACTACTCAGAGTTATTCGGATTAGTGTCAAAGCTTGCATCGACGTAACCCTTTACAACGAACTCTTTAATCACCTCCATAATCGAGAAAAATTCCTTAGTCCATTAGTTACTAAGGATAACTTTGACCATTGTTCAGTGATTCAATCCTTGATCACTCTTTGTACCCCTTGACAGACTTATGGCAAGGCAAACATCAGGTGCCATACACAACATGGCATACTTTAGAGTCTATAGCTAAGGCATAGGGGACGACCTTCATTGTAGCGACCCGACTCAAAACGAGTCAAGCCTCTGTGTTTCTGTGCCATCCCTGGATCAGTATGTTGGCACACACAGTACATCAATGTATATATCAAAGTGCAATCACATGTAAATAGCGTAAAACTGATATATACCTTAAATATCTCAGCAGAAGCAGTCAAGGGAGTGGAGTCCCAATAAACACCAACGGCAAGTTGAGTGTAGACCGTAACCCTGAATTGTACTCTTACTCGTCGAAGAAAAATATCTGCAACATAAGACGTTGCGGCCGTGTAGGTCAGCATATTGAATATGCCGGCAAGTCACATATGAGAGGGGGTAAAATATCATCTATACTATATGCATATATGGTAGGTGGTGTTGTAAGTCTTAGCGTAAAGCAAATTTTCTCCTACAACAAGAGAGGGGCTAAAAGCAAAATATTACTACGTTGTTGGTTGTTAATGAGATGGTTCCGCCAACCAGTTCTCATACCCAGGTTATCAATATTTCCCACATCAATATTATTATTTGTGTTGAGAATTTCAGATAACTTCAGTTCCATTGGCTCAAGTTGTCCATGACCGTGGACACGGCTAATCGATTAGGTTTGAGTACTCTACAGAGTTTTTTTGCACACGTTCCCCACAAGATTTGATCGCCTCCGTGTATGTCCTCGCACTTCAGGGTGTTTGAAGACCGGATGATCAAAACATGGTCTTTCAACGGGTCCCTCTGAATCCCTGTCGGTGCCCATCCAATCCTACCGTTCTTCTACATCTGCTAGCACCGCCTGTCCAGAGTCGCTGCATTGTCCAACCAAGCCAGAGCCCATAATGGCTTGTGGCTGTGCAGGTAAGCCTTGGGTCTTGAAAATATCCGTCCGTCTCTTTGAGCCTGGGTGAAGCTTCTCACAAGATGTCATGGCCGTCTCCAGCATCCCGGCTCATCCACTGGTTTCTCTAGGGAGCCGATCAACCGTCCTTCACCCAGAGTTGCATTGCATCACGAGGTCTTGAAAAGTCTTGACTTAACCGGTCTTGGTTATTAAATTATTCTCGCATCACTCGTGATAAACTCTCAACCAGAATCACGTCTACTCAAGCATAGCAATATGAAATTTGTCTTCCCGGGCCAAGTAACGGGGTTGTTGGGTGCCTACCACATGATACTACAATATGTAACCATAATTTCCAAGTACCTACTCAGCATGCAATTGGGCATAGGATGGTAGAACTACGATGCATAAAACATAGGTGATACATGATCAAATGACTTGCCTGGCGATGTTGACAAACAAGAATTTCTCGAGAAATAACTTGATAGACTACTCGTCACTCTCCGATGAAATCTATATAACAAACATATCATTCACATAAGCACTCATACTAGCAATATTTCTAGCAATCAAAACAAAAGAGAGAGTGAATAAGAATCCGAAAGAAACTTCAAATAAGACTAGGGAGTCTTCTACTACATCAAACACTAAATAGTTTTTGTCTAACAGAAAATAAAATACTTAAATAACAGGGAACTAAGATAAAATAAAGTATTTTACACAAAACTATTTGAAGGTATTTCCAAACGGGATTTGAAAGAGTAGAGAAACCAATTGCAAGTTATTAGAGAACTAGAATTGATTACATGCAAACAAATAGGAATAAATAAAATAAAATTTTGTTGTTGTTGAGAAGTTACTGGTAAATATCAGAAAACAAAATATAACTTGTCACAATTACAAAAAAACAAATTAAGAACAATTAATACAAAAGAAATAGCAAGAAAACAAAAAAGGCTAAAACAGAATCTGTTTTGCTTAAAACCCTAAGTTCAAAAATCCTAAAAATTCTGAAATTAAACCTACTGATAAATAATATCACTAGTGATCAGTAGGAAAAAGAATTAAATTAAAATCTATTTTTAAACTCCTAGAATAAGTAAAACAAGGTTTAAACTAAATCTGATCTAATTCAAATTTGAAAATTTCAAACATAAGCAAATAATATGTTTTTGAAAACTAAAGAAACATTGTGATCTGCTGGAAAAATAATCAACCTCATTGGAGTTGTGGATCAAAAGTTATGCTCAAAACAAGATTGGAACTTTCTCTGTTTTGGAATTAAAACAGAAAAAGAAAAACTGATTTCTAATCGGACAGGGTACACGTGGCAGCTTCTGGTTGGCCTAGGTGGTGTGTGCTGCGGGGCTTTCTAGCAAACGGTCGCTATGTAAGTAAAAAAACCCGGCTAACTAATAAGTGGAGAAAAACCGGTTCGGTTTTTGTCTAAAGACCGAAGAGGTAACTTGTTCTAATCTGGATCGTTGAGTTTAAATCATACGGTTAAGAGAGATGGGGGTGTAGCTCACAAGGGTGCTGCCGATGTTGGCTTGACTCCGGCGAGCAGGAAGGTGACGGTTGGTGCGGCTGGTGCTCCGGTGATCCTGCGGCGACGGTGATAGTACCAGGGGAACGCCGCGAAGCTCCGGCGTCGTCTCGTAGTTCTGAGGGCGGCGGGGAGGGTCGGAGGCGGGCGACAGGAGCTCGGGAAGTCTCTGTTGCCGGCCGAACTCCGGCGAGCAGCGGGGGGTGGCGTGGAGTGGCGAGGGGCTCGGACTGGGAGGAAAAATGGAACGCGGTGGAGGCGAGGGTGTTGTTGGTGGCGTTGGTGGGTGCGGGGAGGGGCGGTAGTGACCGGGGCGGCGAGGAGGTGTTTCTCCTGGAGCCTGGCTCCAGCGAGGTTCGTGGGGGCGAGGGGTGGCGTGGGGAGGAGGGGGCAAGGGGGGGCGAGGGGGGCGGCTTATATAGGGGGCAGGGGGCGAGGGAAGGAAGGGGGAGGCCGAATCGGGGTGGAATCCATCGGATCCCGACGAACAGGGGAGTCACGCCATGGCTGACTGGAAGGAAAGGTTCACGGGAGAAGAAAGGAAAGAGGAAGAAGAAGGAAGGAAAGAAGGAAAAGGAAAAAAAAAGGAAAGAAAGGGGTGTGTGGGGGGGCGTGCTTGTGACGGTTGGCCAGAGATCTCGATCCCAACGATGGGGGGATCTGGCCCCAAAAAAATCCCCCGGTTTTTTTTAAACAGCAAGAGAAGGAAATAAAAGGAAACAAACAAAAATATTTTATATGGGCTATTATATACGAAATCGATCAGAAAAATATTAAGTAATTGATTATCATTTTTCCAAAACCAAAATAAAAAAAATTCAGAAAAAACCCTAAGGCTTTATTTTCTTTTTGAAATTATTTTCTCCACAAAGTTTGTGTTTTCCTTGGCCCAAAATATATCAAAAGTGCCCCTGGTCATTTTGGAGGGTCATATTCCTCCTCTCTTTCTTGCTTGCAAGAAATTATTTCCCAGCACTTCTTGCACGAAGAAAACAAATAGAAATGCAAAAGAAAAATTTGAAAGAATTCAAATGCAAACTCCATTCAAATTCTTTATAGTTGAAGAAGTCATGTCATCTTCTCTCATTGCTTTTAACTGGCTGAATTTGAATTTACCGGAGAAGGGGAAAGTCATTTTATTCCCTCTCATTCAAAAGTTTTTGAAAAGTTTCAAATTTCACTCAAGTTTCAATCACTCGAGCAAACAAACAAACAATATAATAATTATATTAACATTCCAAAATTTGGGATGTTACATTCATCCTTTCTCTTTATTCTGACGTGGTCGGGCTTTGAATCTTACTCAAATTCACACCTTACAACACACCCAAGAACTCCTTCTTTGCTGATCTATTTTGAACTCCTTCAAAAACCTGTCAAGGCATGCATTTCATTGAAAGGTCTATTTAGCGTTTTGATATATCTCTATAGATCTTGATGCTCAATGTTCAAGTAGCTCTATCCAGGTCTTCCTTTGAAAAACTCCTTTCAAACAACCATTTATGCTTTCCAGGAATTCTATATTATTTCCAATCAACAATATGTCAACTACATATACTTATCAGAAATTCTATAGTGCTCCCACTCACTTCTTTGTAAATACAAGTTTCTCATAAACCTTGTATAAACCCAAAATCTTTTATCATCTCATCAAAGCGTATATTCCAACTCCGAGATGCTTGCACCAGTCCATAGAAGGATCGCTGGAGCTTGCATACCTGTTAGCATCCTTAGGATCGACAAAACCTTCTGGTTGTATCACATACAACCTTTCCTCAAGGAAACCATCGAGGAAACAATGTTTTGACATCCTATGTGCAATATTTCATAGATAATGCAGCAACTGCTAACATAATTCCAACAGACCTTTAGCATCGCTACGAGTGAGAAAGTCTCATCATAGTCAACACTTTGAACTTGTCGGAAACATCTTTGCGATAAGTCGACTTTTCTTAATGGTGACTGTTCACCATCATCGTCTGTCTTTCTTTTAAAGATCCATATGTACTTAATAGTCTTACGACAATCAAGTAGTTCTTCCAAAGTCTACACTTTGTTTTATACACGGATCCTCTATCGGATTTTATGGCCTCCAGCCATTTATGGGAATCCAGGCCCACCATCGCTTCTCCATAGCTCGTAGGTTCATTGTTGATCAACAACATGACCTCCAAGACAGGGTTACCGTACCACTCTATAGTAGTACGCGACCTTGTCGACCTACGAGGTTTGTAGTAACTTGATATGAAGCTTAATGATCACCATCATCAGTTTCCACTTAAATTGGCGTAGGCGCCATAGGAACAACTTCATGCGCCCTGCTACACACTGGTTGAAGTGACGGTTCAATAACCTTATCAAGTTCCACCACCCTCCCACTCAATTATTTCGAGAGAAACCTTTCCTCGAGAAAGGACCCGTTTCTAGAAACAAACACTTTGCTTCCGGATCTAAGATAGGAGATGTACCCAAATGTTTTGGATATCCTATGAAGATGCATTTATCTGCTTTGGGTTCGAGCTTATCAGACTGAAACTTTTTCACATAAGCGTCACAGCCCCAAACTTTCAAGAAACGACAACTTAGGTTTCTCCAAACCATAGTTCACACGGTGTCATCTCAACGGAAATACGTGGTGCCCTATGAAAGTGAATGTGGTTGTCTCTAATGCATAACCCATAAACGATAATAGTAATTCGATAAAAGACATCATAGTATGCACCATATCAAATAGGGCATGGCTATGATGTTCGGACACACCATCACACTATGGTGTTCTAGGTGGCATGAATTGCGAAACAATTTCCACATTGTCTTAACTGTGTACCAAAACTCGCAACTCAGATATTCATCTCTATGATCATATCGTGGACAGTTTATCCTCTTGTCACGGCGATCTTCACTCTGAAATAGCCTTGAACTTTTAAATATTTCAGACTTGTGATTCAAGTAAATACTCATGTATCTACTCAAATCGTTAGTGAAGTAAGAACATAATGATATCCACTGCGTGCCTCAGCACTCATTGGACTACACACATAAAAAATGTATTACTTCCAGCAAGTTACTTTCTTGTTCCATGGGGTATGATTTGCATGTCTCAAGTGATTCAAAATCAAGTGAGTCCAAACGATCCATCTTCGTGGAGTTTCTTCATGCGTTTGTACCAATAGGTATGGTTTGCATGTCTCAAACGTTTTCAAAAATGAGTGAGTACAAAGATCCATCAACATGGATCTTCTTAATGCATTTTACACCAACATGACTCAAGCGGCAGTGCCACAAGTAAGTGGTACTATCATAACTACTTTCTATCTTTTGGCATCAATATTATGAACATGTGTATCACTACAATCGAGATTCAATAAACCATTGAAGGTATTTATTCAAGCAAATAGAATAACCATTATTCTCTTTAAATGAATAATCATATTGCAATATATACAATCTAATCATGTTCATGCTCAACGCAAACACCAAATAACAATTATTTCGGTTTGACACTAATCCCGATGGTAGAGGGAGTGTGCGATGTTTGATCACATCAACCTTGGAAACACTTCCAACACATATCGTCACCTCGCCTTTAGCCAGTCTCCGTTTATTCCATATCTTTTATTTCGAGTTACTAACACTTAGCAACTGAACCGGTATCTAATACCCTCATGCTACTAGGAGTACTAGTAAAGTACACATCAATATCATGTATATCAAATATACTTTTGTGGACTTCGTCAACCTTCTCATCTACCAAGTATCTAGGGTAGCTCCGTCTGAGTGACCGTTCCCCTCATAACAGAAGCACTTAGTCTCGGGTTTGGGTTCAACCTTGGGTTTCTTCATTAGAGCAGCAATTGGTTTGTCTTTTCATGAAGTATCCCTTCTAGCCCTTGCCCTTCTTGAAACTAGTGGTTTTACTAACCATCAACAATTGATGGTCCTACTTGATTTCTACTTTCAGAGTGTCAAACATTGCGAATCGCTCAAGGATCATCATATCTATCATTGATATGTTATAGTTCATCACGAAGCTCTGGCAGCTTGGTGGCAGTGACTTTGTAGAACCATCACTGTCTCATCTGGAAGATTAACTCCCACTTGATTCAAGCGACTGTTGCACTTAGACAATCTGAGCACATGCTCAACAATTGAGCTTTTTTCCTTTTACTCTGTAGACAAAGAATCTTGTCGGAGGTCTCATACCTCTCAACAAGGGCACGAGCATGAAATCCTAATTTCACCTCTTAGAACATCTCATATGTTCTGTGACGTTAAAAACGTTTTCAGTGCCTCAATTCTAAGCCGTTAAGTATTATGCACTGAACTATCACGTAGTCATAAAAAAACGTGTATGTCAGATGTTTGCAACATCCACAGACGATGCTCGACGTGCAGCACACCGAGCGGTGCATTAAGGACATAAGCCTTTTGCGCAGCAATGAGGACAATCCTCAGTTAACGGACTCAATCCGCAAAGTTGCTACTATCATCTTTCAACTAATTTTTCTCTAGGAACATATAAAAACAGTAGAGCTACTGCACAAGCTACAACATAATTTGCAAAGACCTTTTGACTATGTTCATGATAAGTAGTTCAATTAATCATATTACTTAAGAACTCCCATTGAAATAGACATCCCTCTAGTTATTCGAGTGGCACATGATCCAAATCCACTAACTCAAGTCCGATCATCACGTGAGTTGAGAATAGTTTCAGTGGTGAACATCTCCATGTTTGATCATATCAACTATATGATTCATGCTCGACCTTTCGATCTCTTGTGTTCCGAGGCCATGTCTGTATATACTAGGCTCGTCAATTTTAACCCGAGTGTTCCGCGTGTGCAACTGTTTTGCACCCGTCGTATGTGAATGTTGAGTCTATCACACCTGATCATCACGTGGTGTCTCGAAACGACGAACTGTCGCAACGGTGCACAGTCAGGGAGAACACAATTTTCTCTTGAAATTTTAGTGAGGGATCACCTTACAATGCTACCATCGTTCTAAGCAAAATAAGGTGCATAAAAAGGATTAACATCACATGCAATTCATAAGTGACATGATATGGCCATGATCTTGTGCTTCTTGATCTCCATCACAAAAGCACCGGCATGATCTTCATCGTCACCGGCGCCATGCTACTTCTCAAACAACGGCGCCAGAAATTGACACGTTGATAAAGACTTGCATGCGTTGGTTTTTCCCTTGAAGAGGAAAGGGTGATGCAGCAGAGGAGGAGTAAGTATTTCCCTCAGTTTGAGAACCAAGGTATCAATCCAGTAGGAGAATCTCGTCAAGTCCAGAGTACCTGCACAAACACAAAAGAGCTTGCACCCAACGCTATAAAGGGGTTGTCAATCCCTTCAAGATTGTTTGCAAAGTGAGATCTGAAGGCGGAAAGTGCAACGAAGTAAAAAGTGTAAGGCTGAAAATATGGTGTGGAGTAGACCCGGGGGCCATAGTGTTCACTAAAGGCTTCTCTCAAAATAGCAAATATCACGGTGGGTGAACAAATTACTATTGAGCAATTGATAGAACCACGCAAAGTCATGACGATATCTAAGGCAATGATCATACATATAGGCATCACGTCCGAGACAAGTAGACCGATACTTTCTGCATCTACTACTATTACTCCACACATCGACCGCTATCCAGCATGCATCTAGTGTATTGAGTTCATGACGAACAGAGTGACGCCTTAAGCAAGATGACATGATGTAGAGGGATAATCTCAAACCAATGATGAAAACCCCATCTTTTACCCTTGATGGCAACAACACGATGCGTGCCTCGCTACCCCTTCTGTCACTGGGTGAGGTCACCGCATGGTATGAACCCAAAACCAAGCACTTCTCCCATTGCAAGAATCATAGATCTAGTTGGCCAAACAAAACCCACAACTCGAAGAGAATTACAAGGATATGAAATCATGCATAAGAGAGATCAGAAGAAACTCAAATAAGATTCATACATAATCTGATCATAAATCCACAATTCACCGGATCTCGACAAACACACCGCAAAAGAAGATTACATCAGATAGATCTCCATGAAGATCATGGAGAACTTTGTATTGAAGATCCAAGAGAGAGAAGAAGCCATATAGCTACTAGTTATGGACCGGTAGGTCTATGGTGAACTAGTCACGCATCATCGGAGAGGTCATGGTGTTGATGAAGAAGCCCTCCGTGTCCGAATCGCCCCTCTGGCAGGGCACTAGAACGTGCCCCAGATGGGATCTTGCGGAGACAGAAGCTTGCGGCGGCGGAAAAGTACTTTCGATGAACTCCTGATTTTTTCTGGGATTTTAGGGAATATATAGGCGCAAAACCTAGGGCAGAGGTGGCCTAGGGAGCCCACAAGCCTGGACGGTGCGGGACCCCCTAGTCAAGACATGAGGGCTTGTGGGGTCCCTGAGGACCCCCTGCCTTGGCTCTCAAGTTTCATTCCTTTTGGACTCCGTTCAAAATCCTCCTCTGAAAGGGGTCAAAAACATGGAAAAAACAAGAACTGGCACTTGGCACTAAGTTAATAAGTTAGTCCCAAAAAATATATAAAAGGCATACAAAACATCCAAAGTTTGAAAAGATAATAGCATGGAACCATCAAAAATTATAGATACGTTGGAGACGTATCAAGCATCCCCAAGCTTAACTCCTGCTCATCCTCGAGTAGGGAAGTGATAAAGAATGAATTTTTGATGTGGAATGCTACCTAGCATAGTTGTCCTTTGCAACTTCTTTCACGTGACATGAATGTTCAGATCCGTAAGATTCAAAACAATAGTTTGCTATTGACATGAAAACAATAATGCTTCAAGCAAACTAGCAAGGTAATCATGAACTTTCAAAATAACAAGCCAATGAAAGTTATCCCTACAAAATCATATAGTCTGGATATGCTCCATCATCCTCACACAACTAATATAAATCATGCACAACCCCGGTATTGGCCAAGTAATTGTTTTCGCACCCTTACTTTCTCAAACTTTTTGTAACTATCACGCAATACATGAGCGTGAGCCATGGATATAGCACTATAGGTGGAATAGAGTGTGGTGGTGGTTGTGAGACAAAAAGGAGGAGATGGTCACATTGACTCGGCGTATCAAAGGGCTATGGAGATGCCCATTAATATATATCAATGTGAATGAGTAGGGATTGCCATACAAAGGATGCACTAGAGCTATAAGTATGTGAAAGCTCAAAAGGAGAACTAGTGGGTGTGCATCCAACTTGCTTGCTCATGAAGACCTAGGGCAATTTGAGGAAGCCCATCATTGGAATATACAAGCCAAGTTATATAATGAAGATTCCCACTAGCATATGGTAGTGACAAAGCAAGAAGCTCTCAATCATGAAGGTGCTATTATGAAGCGCAAGTGTGGAAAAATATAGTAGCATTGTCCCTTCTTTCTTTTTTTCTCTTTTTTTATTTGGGCTCTTAGGCCTCTTTTTCTCTTCTTTTTTTATTTTTGGGAACTTTGGCCTCTCTTTTTGTATTCCTAACATGGTATAATGCTCAAATAATGATGATCATCACACTTTTATTTACTCACAGCTCAAAGCTTAGAACGATGATGACTCTATAGGAAATGCCTCTGGCAGTGTACCAGGATGTGCAACGATCTAGCTTGGCGTATGACGTTGAAACATCTCGTTAGCTATCTTATGATCATGCAATGGCAATATGAGAGTGATGGCACAAGTCATGAGACGGAATGGTGGGAGTTGCATGGCAATATATCTCGGAATGGCTATGAAAATGCCATAGTAGGTAGGTATGGTGGCTGTTTTGAGGAAGGCATATGGTGGGTTTGTGTACCGGCAAGAATTGCGCGGCACTAGAGAGGCTAGCAATGGTGAAAGGTGAAAGTGCATCTATACCATGGACTCACATTAGTCATGAAGAACTCACATACTTGTTGCGAAAGTTTTTATTAGTAATCGAAACAAAGTGCTAAACGCATACTCTGAGGTGAAGGGTTGGTAGGTGTTAACCATCGCGCGATCCCAACCTCAACACAAAGGATGACAATCAATAGATCAATTGTGCTCCGACTTCCTAACATAGCGGTTCACCATACGTGCATGCTACGGGAATCACTAACTTCAACACAAGTATTTCTAGATTCACAACACCTTACTAACATAACTCTTAATATTACCAAATCCACGTCTCAAAACCAATTGAGAGGAATCAAGACTTCTCTTTCTACTCAATGCACATGAAGATGGAGGTTTTTGTATCCTCTTTGGGTACCTATCATCTTTGGGACTACTTTCATAGCATAATCCAACTACCAAGTCACGCACCGCCGTGCTCTAAAAGATATAAGTAAAGCACATAGAGCAAAATTATCTAGCTCAAAAGATATAAGTGAAGCACTATGAGCATTCTAGCAAAATCACGATGAGTGCATGTATCTCTCTCAAAAAGGTGTGCATCAAGGATTATTGTGACACAACAAAAAGAAAAGACTCCTACGATACAAGACGCTCCAAGAAAAACACATACCATGTGGTAAATAAAAATATAGCTCCAAGTAATGTTACCGATGGATTGAAGACGAAAGAGGGGATGCCTTCCCGGGGCATCCCCAAGCTTAGGCTTTTTGGTGTCCTTGAATTTGTCTTGGGATGCCTTGGGCATCTCCAAGCTTGAGATCTTTCCACTCCTTATCTCTTTGTCCATGAGAACATCACCCAAAACTTGAAAACTTCACAACACAAAACTTAAACAGAAACTCGTGATATCATTAGCACAAGAAAACAAACTACCACCTCTTTTGGTACTTTAGCAAACTTGAATTCTATCTATATTGGTGTTGGGCTACTGTATTCTCACTTTTCCATGGCTAGTAACCCCCGATACTAACCATAGTTTCATCAAAACAAGCAACCAACTCAACAAAAACAGAATATGTCAAAAATAGACCAGTCTGTAGCAATCTGTATACTTCATATAATTATGGTACCTCAACAATTCTGAAAAATTACGACTGCCTCGGCAAAAGGCATATCAACCAGCAGCAAAAAGAATCAACTCAAAAGCTCTTTCTGAATAAAAATGAGAAATTATCTCGTGAGCAAAAAGTTTCTGTCTTTTTCCAGCAGGATCAAACAACCATTACCAAGACTAACCATAAAGGTTTTGCTTGGCTCAAACACAAAAAGAAACACAAAAAACACAATCATAACAGAATTTTGGAAGTGTGGATGCAACAAAACAGAAAGAAAAATAAAAAAATTCATTGGGTTCATCCCAACAAGCGCTATTGATTAACGCCCTTAGCTAGTCATAAGGCAAACATATCTAAGTCTAACATACTTCCTATGCATAGGCATTTTATAGGAAAACAGATTGCCAAGACAACCAATAGTTACCATATGCAAGGAAGAAGAAAGAGACAATAGCAATCTCAACATAACGAGAGGTAATTTGGTAACATGAAAGTTTCTACCACAATATTTTCCTCTCATGGCAATTACATGTGGGATCATATTCAAATCCAACAATATAGCTATCACAAGGGATATTCTTTTCATGATCCACATGCATGCAAAGTTGATGCTCTTCAAAAATAGTGGGATTATCATCAACTAAAGTCATGACTTCTCCAAACCCACTTTCAATATTATTGCAAATATCATAATCATCATGAGGCTTAAACAAATTTTCAAGATCATAAGAAAGAATTACACCCCAATGACGATAATTGCAACAAGTAGGGGACATAGCAAAACTAGCATCCCCAAGCTTAGGGTTTTGCATATTTTTAGCATGACTGACACTAATAGGATTCATAGTGAAACCATTGCAATCATGCTTTTCATTCAAGGAGCCCTCGTGAATCACTTCATAAATTACTTCATCACGATTTTCAGATTCACGCATCTCAAGCAAAACTCCATAAAGATAGTCAAGTGCACTCAACTCACTAGCAATTGGATCAACATAATTGGATCTCTTAAATAGATTAGCAAGTGGACGAGGATCAATATCACTAGATTCTTAGCAAGCAAAGATGCAAGAAAATAGTCGGCACATGGCAACACAAGCAAACAAAAAGCAAGCGAGAGAAAAGGGCGAACGAAAAAAGGCAAACGAAAAAGGCAAATTGGTGAAGTGAGCAAGAGGAAAACGAGAGGCAACTGGCAAACAAAGTAAATGCAAGAGATGAGTTTGCGACACTTACTTGGATGAGTTCTAGACTTGATCCTCCCCGGCAACGGCGCCAGAAATTCTTCTGCTACTTCTCAAACAACAGCGCCAGAAATTGACACGTTGACGGGGACTTCTTGCGTTGGTTTTTCCCTTGAAGAGGAAAGGGTGATGCAGCACAGGAGCAGTAAGTATTTCCCTCAGTTTGAGAACCAAGGTATCAATCGAGTAGGAGAATCTCGTCAAGTCCAGAGTACCTGCACAATCACAAAAGAGCTTGCACCCAACGCTATAAAGGGGTTGTCAATCCCTTCAAGATTGTTTGCAAAGTGAGATCTGAAGGCGGAAAGTGCAACGAAGTAAAAAGTGTAAGGCTAGAAATATGGTGTGGAGTAGACCCGGGGGCCATAGTGTTCACTAGAGGATTCTCTCAAAATAGCAAATATCACGGTGGGTGAACAAACTACTGTCGAGCAATTGATAGAACCGCGCAAAATCATGACGATATCTAAGACAATGAGCATACATATAGGCATCACGTCTGAGACAAGTAGACCGATATTTTCTACATCTACTACTATTACTCCACACATCGACCGCTATCCAGCATGCATCTAGTGTATTGAGTTCATGACAAATAGAGTAACGCCTTAAGCAAGATGACATGATGTAGAGGGATAATCTCAAACCAATGATGGAAACCCCATCTTTTTACCCTTGATGGCAACAACACGATGCGTGCCTTGCTACCCCTTCTGTCACTGGGTGAGGTCACCGCACGGTATGAACCCAAAACCAAGCACTTCTCCCATTGCAATAATGATAAATCTAGTTGGCCAGACAAAACCCACAACTCAAAGAGAATTACAAGGATATGAAATCATGCATAAGAGAGATCAGAAGAAACTCAAATAAGATTCATAGATAATCTTATCATAAATCCACAATTCATCGGATCTCGACAAACACACCGCAAAAGAAGATTACATCGGATAGATCTCCATGAAGATCATGGTGAACTTTGTATTGAAGATCCAAGAGAGAGAAGAAGCCATCTATCTACTAGCTATGGACCCGTAGGTCTATGGTGAACTACTCACGCATCATCGGAGAGGTCATGGTGTTGATGAAGAAGCCCTCCGTGTCCGAATACCCCCTCCGGCAGGGCACCAGAACGTGCCCGAGATGGGATCTTGCGGAGATAGAAGCTTGCGGCGGCGGAAAAGTACTTTCGATGATCTCCTGATTTTTTCTGGGATTTTAGGGAATATATAGGCGCAAAACCTAGGGCATAGGTGGCCCAGGGAGCCCACAAGCCTGGACGGCCCGGGCCCCTGGTGGCGCCATGAGGGCTTGTGGGGTCCCTGAGGACCCCCTGCCTTGGCTCTCAAGTCTCCCGATCTTCTTCTGTTCCGCAAAAAATCTTTTCGGAAGTTTTATTCCGTTTGGACTCCGTTCAAAATCCTCCTCTGAAAGGGGTCAAAAACATGGAAAAAACAGGAACTGGCACTTGGCACTGAGTTAATAAGTTAGTCCCCAAAAGTATATAAAAGGCATACAAAACATCCAAAGTTTGACAAGATAATAGCATGGAACCATCAAAAATTATAGATACGTTGGAGACGTATCACGCCACACCATGATCTCCATCATTGTGTCGCGATCGAGGTTGTCGTGCTATCTATGCTATTACTACTAAAGCTACAACCTAGCAATATAGTAAACGCATCTCCAAACACAAACGTTAGCTTAAAGACAACCCTATGGCTCCCATCGGCTGCCGTAGCATCGACGTGCAAGTCGATATTTAACTATTACTACATGATCATCTCATACATCCAATATATCACATCATGTCTTTGGCCATACCACATCACATGCATACCCTGCAAAGACAAGTTAGACGTCCTCTAATTTGTTGTTGCATGTTTTACGTGGTTGCTATGGGTATCTAGTATGATCGCATCTTACTTACGCAAAACCACAACGGAGATGTGCAAATTGCTATTTAACCTCTCTCCTAGGACCACCTTGGTCAAATCCAATTCAACTAAAGTTGAAGAAACGGGCACTCGCCAGTCATCTTTATGCAACGAGTTGCATGTTAGTCGATGAAACCGGTCTCTCGTAGGCGAACGAGTAAGGTTGGTCCGGGCCGCTTCAATCCAACAATACCACCGAATCGAGAAAAGACTAAGGAGGGCAGAAAATCAAACATCAACGCCCACAAAAACTTTTGTGTTCTACTCGAGATTACATCTACGCATGAACCTAGCTAATGATGTCACTGTTGGGGAACGTTGCATGGGAAACAAAAGTTTTCCTACACACACGAAGACCAATCATGGTGATGTTCATCTACGAGAGGGAGATCGGATCCACATACCCTTGTAGATCACTAAGCGGGAAGCGTTAAGAAATGCGGTTGATGTAGTGGAACAGCTTCGTGATTCAAATCACCGTCGTCCCACGATCCGTTCCGATCTAGCGCCGAACGGACGGCACCTCCGCGTTGAGCACACGTACAGCTCGATGACGATCTCCACCTTCTTGATCCAGCAAGAGAGACGGGGAAGTAGATGAGTTCTCCGACAGCGTGACGGCGCGCCGGTGATGGTGATGATCTATTCCTGCAAGGCTCCGCCCGAGCTCCGCAAAAAACCGATCTAGAGGAAGAACTCCGAAGTAGAGGTTTAGGGTTGCACATGGCAAAGTTGTGTCTCAAAAAGCCCTAAACCTCTAGTATATATAGGAGGAGGGAGGGGTAGCCTCGGAGCCACAAGGGAGGCTCCCTTGTGTTGTCCGAAGTGGAGGAGGGAGGATTCCTCCTCCAATCCCACTTGGATTAGGACTCCTTCCTTAATTTCCCACCTCTTTTGGATTTTCGACCTTTTCCTCGTGGGCTTTCCTTGGATGACTTTGTCAGCCCATTATGCCTTATTTCCCATCCAATAAACCCACGTGGACCCCTTGGGGCGTGGTGGGCCTACCCAGTGGGCCTCCGGAACCCATTCGTCACTCCTCGTACGCTACCGGCAATGCCCGAAAACCTTTCGGAATCCAAATACCAACTTCCTATATATCAATCTTCGTTTCCGGACCATTCCGGAACTCCTCGTGACGTCTGCGATCTCATCCAGGACTCCAAACAAAACTTCGGCCACCAATACATATAACTCAACTATACCGAAACGTTGTCGAACCTTAAGTGTGCAGACCCTGCGGGTTCGAAAACTATGCAAACATGACCTGAGACACTCTCCTGTCAATAACCAACAGCGGGACCTAGATGTCCATATTGGCTCCTACATATTCTACGAAGATCTCTATCGGTTGAACCTCTATGTCAAGGATTCATATAATCCCGTATATTATTCCCTTTGTCCTTCGGTATGTTACTTGCCCGAGATTCGATCGTCGATATCTCTATACCTAGTTCAATCTCGTTACTGGCAAGTCTTTTTACTCGTTCCGTAATACAAGATCCCGTAACTAACTCCTTAGTCACATTGCTTGCAAGGCTTGTTGTGATGTTGTATTACCAACTGGGCCCCGAGATACCTCTCCGTCACACAGAGTGACAAATCCCAGTCTTGATCCATGCCAACCCAAGAGACACCTTTGGAGATACCTGTAGAGCACCTTTATAGTTGATGACCCACAAGTATAGGGGATCAATCGTAGTCCTTGCGATAAGTAAGAGTGTCAAACCCAACGAGGAGCAGAAGGATCTGACAAGTGGTTTTCAGCAAGGAAATATCTGCAAGCACTGAAATTGTCGGTAACAAGTGATTGTGTGGTGACATGATTCGTAGCGAGCAACAAGTAACAAAAGTAGCAACGGTGCAGCAAAGTGGCCCAAACCCTTTTGTAGCAAGGGACAAGCATGGACAAAGTCTTATAGGAGGAAAAACGCTCCCGAGGACACACGGGAATTTCTGTCATGCTAGTTTCATCATGTTCATATGATTCGCGTTTGTTACTTTGATAGTTTGATATGTGGGTGGACCGACGCTTGGGTACTGCCCTTACTTGGACAAGCATCCCACTTATGATTAACCCCTCTCGCAAGCATCCGCAACTACGCAAGAAGAATTAAGACAAAGTCTAACCATAGCATTAATCTAGTGGATCCAAATCAGCCCCTTACGAAGCAACGCATAAACTAGGGTTTAAGCTTCTGTCACTCTAGCAACCCATCATCTACTTACTACTTCCCAATGCCTTCCTGTAGGCCCAAATAATGGTGAAGTGTTATGTAGTCGACGTTCACATAACACCACTAGAGGAAAAACAACATACAACACATCAAATTACCGTACGAATACCAAATTCACATGACTACTATTAGCATGACTTATCCCATGTCCTCAGGAACAAAAGTAACTACTCACAAAGCATAATCATATTCATGACCAGAGAGGTAATGAGTAGCATCAAGGATCTGAACATAAACTCTTCCACCAAATAATCCAACTAGCATCAACTACAAAGAGTAATCAACACTACTAGCAACCTTACAAGTACCAATCGGAGTCGCGAGACGGAGATTGGTTACAAGTGATGAACTAGGGTTTGGAGATGACATGGTGCTGATGAAGATGTTGATGGTGACGAGTCCCCTCTGATGAGAGGAGTGTTGGTGATGACGATGGAGACGATTTCCCCCTCCGTGAGGGAAGTTTCCCCGGCAGGATCGTCCTGCCGGAGCTCTAGATTGGTTCTGCTCAAGTTCCGCCTCGTGGCGGCGGCAAAACCACGAAAAAGCTCCGACTTGATTTTTTCCTGGACGAAACCCTTCATATAGCAAAAGAGGGGGGCAAGTGGGCCTGCAGGGTGCCCACAAGCTCTCGTGGCGCAGCCTGGGGGGTGGTCGCGCCGTGCAGGCTTGCGGCCACCTGCACGCCCCCCTCTGGCACTTCTTCGGCCCAGTAATTTTGATAAATCAGGAAAAAATTCCTCGTTGATTTTTACGGCGTTTGGAGTTGCGCGGAATAGGTATCTCAACTTTGCTCCACTTTCAGGCCAGAATTCCAGTTGTCGGCATTCTCCCTCTTCATGTAAACCTTGCAAAATAAGAGAGAAAAGGCATAAGAATTGTACCGTGAAGTGAATAACGGCCAAAGAAGCGATAAATATCAACATGAAAACATGATGCAAAATGGACGTATCAACTCCCCCAAGCTTAGACCTCGCTTGTCCTCAAGAGAAAGGATATCTCAATAAATATGTCCACATGTTTATCGAGAGAGGTGTCGACAAAACAAGATACGAACATGCATGCATCATGATCAAGACCAGAACAACAATACCAACATATAATCTCTCATGCTAAAGTGATAATTTCTTCACAAAGTAAAGCATGGATCAAGAACCTTACCTAGAAGTAACAACCGATAGCCTTTAGTCATTGAAGCAATTGCAATTTATCACAACATCAGAAAGAGTCAAATAAGAGCTTGTAAAGCAAATCCACATACTCAATCATTCTTTCGTTCTCTACAATTGCTACAACTCATGTGGTACTCATGAGATCAAAGTTTCAGCTGGACACAGAGAAAGATAGGGGCTTATAGTTTTGCCTCCCAACTGCTTACCTCAAGGGTAATGTCAACAATAATACTTCATGAATACTTAACTCCAAGTTGACATATGAATATAGATCTTTCCCAAGCATATGACGTTAGCCAAGATAAAGTCGAAATAAGGAATTGGTGAAGATCACCATGACTCTTTCAAGGGAAAAAAGTAAAGGTACAAGATAGGCCCTTCGCAGAGGGAAGCAGAGGTTGTCATGCGCTTTTGAGGTTTGGATGCGTGTCCTCTTAGTGCGGAGGAACGTCACTTTATATTGCCTCCTGTGATAAAGAAATTTATTATGCAGTCTGTCGCTTTTATGTCTTTCTCATCACAGGTTCGTATAAAGCTTATTTTCCACACACTAATAGATCATGCATATTAGAGAGCAATTTTTATTGCTTGCACCGATGAAAACTTACTTGAGGGATCTTATTCAATCGATAGGTAGGTATGGTGGACTCACATGGCAAAACTGGTTTGAAGGTTTATGGATGCACAAGTAGTATCTCTACTTGGTGCGGGAGTTTTGGCTAATATGAGGTGGAAGCAATCGGCACATGCTAAGGGATCTCTAATCATATAACATTGTTCAGAGCCAAGCAAACACAATTCATTACGTTGTCTTCCTTGTCCAACATCTACTTCTAGGCATGTAATAGTTTAGTGAGTGTTCACAATCATAGATGGTGTCAGAGATGATATATTTATAAGTGAACCTCTCCTTATTTATCACTTCCTATTAATTGCAACAATGACCAAGGTCTACGTTTGCCTACCCTCAACAAGTTTCAATCCTCATTCTTATTATATGTGAAGCCATCACTTCCCATAAGATCATTACATGATCTTTCATGCTTTTGTTCTATTCTCACTCTTTTGATCATGGCAAGAGGCAAAGCCCTTCAACTAAGACGCTCTTTATTATATGGCTCACGAGAAAGAATACATCGGGGGTGACACAAAGCAAAACTCAATACTAAAACACTAAGACTTTTAAACTACTAGAGAAAAAGAAAGAAAACTGAAAAGGAAAACTTAAAACAAAGGTAAAGGCAAAAGATGTGATGGTGATACGATATCAGGGCAACTCCCCCAAGCTTGGAACAAGCCAAGGGGATTGCCCATACCAATGCTCAGTTGTCTTCCTTTGGTGGTGATGGTGGTGGAGTTGTTGAAGAGGTCTTGAGTTTGTTTAATTTTCACTTGAGCATAAAATTCTGCTCCCTCAGATCATCGTTTTCCTCTTCAAGCTTCAACACCCTTTGGCATAATTCCTGCTTACTCTTCTGCAAAAAATGAGAAGGGATAAACAAGGTCTTAGGCTTCTTCCTTGAGTCAGGGAGGCTCGACTTCTTGAACTCCACATGAGTGTGTCCAGGTTGAGGTAGAGGAGCCTCCTCTTCATCGGAACTTGTTTGTTCCTTCCCTTTCGGATCATAATCTTCTTCCTCATCAGTGGTCTAGCCATAAGGATCCAAGTCCCCATAGACCTTGGGATTAGCAAGGTAATCTGCCACAAAGCTCTCCCCCTCTGAATCCTGAGAAGACTTCTTGACCTAGATCTGCGGCAGAAAACAGTCTCGAAACAAAAAACAGAGGAAATCTGCGTGATGCAGGGGTCAGACCAAACGGAAGTATATATAATGATTTTTTCGGACCAGAAGGAGTACCCCGCACGAAAACGGAGTCCAGGAGGCGCACGAGGTGGCCACAGGCCCTCACGACGCGGCCACGGGGTGGGCCCGCGCCATGCAGTCTTGTCGCCTCCTCGCGCACTTTCCGGACTACTTCCATTTTTTGTATTTTTAAAATATTCCAAAACGGAGAAAATTTCCTACTAGAAAAGTTTTGGACTCTGTTTTCTTATCGAATCACATACCTCTTCGTTTTCGGAGTCTGAAACAGGCTGATAAATGTCCCTTAGGTATTCTTCCAGAGTTATGGTATTGATAATATTGCTTTCAACATTTATGGGAGTACCTGAGATATAATGCTTGATTATCTGCCCATTTACCACTCTCGGATAATTACCTTCTGTGTTGTTGATCTTGATAGCACCAGAACGATATACTTCCTCAACAACATAGGGACCTTCCCATTTAGAGAGAAGCTTGCTTGTAAAGAATCTTAAACGAGAGTTATATAGCAAGACATAATCACCTACATTGAACTCACGCTTTTGTATCCTCTTATCATGCCACCTCTTAACCTTCTCTTTGAATAGCTTGGCATTCTCATATGCCTGAGTTCTCCACTCATCAAGCGAGCTAATATCAAACAACCGCTTCTCACTGGCAAGTTTGAAATCAAAGTTGAGCTCTTTGATTGCCCAATAAGCTTTATGTTCTAGCTCAAGAGGTAAATGACATGCTTTCCCATACACCATTTTGTATGGAGACATGCCCATGGGATTCTTATAGGCAGTTCTATAAGCCCACAGTGCATCATCGAGCTTCTTAGACCAATTCTTTCTAGACCTGTTGACAGTCTTTTGCAGAATTAGTTTAATCTCTCTATTTCTTAGCTCTACTTGACCACTTGATTGAGGGTGATAGGGAGACGCAATTCTATGGTTGACATCGTACTTAGCAAGTGTTTTATGGAAAGCACCATGAATGAAGTGTGAACCACCGTCGGTCATTAGATATCTAAGGACTCCAAATCTAGGAAAGATAACTTCTTTAAGCATCCTGATAGAAGTGTTGTGATCAGCACTACTAGTGGGGATAGCTTCTACCCACTTAGTGACATAATCAACAGCGACTAGGATATGAGTATACCCGTTGGATTTTGGAAAAGGTCCCATATAATCAAAGCCCCAAACATCAAATGGTTCAATGACAAGTGAATAGTTCATAGGCATTTCCTGACGTTTGCTAATATTATCTATTCTTTGACATTCGTCACAGGACAAGACAAACTTACGGGCATCCTTGAAGAGAGTGGGCCAATAGAAACCTGATTGCAATACCTTGTGTGCAGTTCTATCTCCCACATGGTGTCCTCTGTAGGCCACGGAGTGACACTTTTGTAGGATCTGTCCATGTTCATGTTCAGGTACACAGCGTCTAATAACACCATCTACTCCTTCCTTATAAAGGTGAGGATCATCCCAAAAGTAATGTCTCAAGTCAAAGAAGAATTTCTTCTTTTGCTGGTACGTGAAACTAGGTGGTATGTATTTGGCGACGATATAGTTTGCATAATAAGCATACCACGGTGCACTACGTGAAGCATTGATGACATTCAGTTGCTCATCGGGAAAGCTATCATCAATAGGTTGTGAGTCATCAAGAACGTTCTCCAACATAGACAAGTTATCTGCTACTGGGTTATCAGCACCCTTTCTGTCGACAACGTGCAAATCAAATTCTTGTAGCAAGAGAACCCATCTGATAAGTATAGGTTTAGCGTCCTTCTTCTCCATGAGGTACTTAATAGCAGCGTGGTCAGTGTGAATAATTACTTTGGAATCAACTATGTAAGACCTGAACTTTTCACATGCAAACACGACTGCTAAAAATTCCTTCTCCGTAGTAGCATAGTTTCTTTGGGCACTGTCTAGAGTTTTACTAGCGTAGTGAATAACATTCAACTTCTTATCGACTCTTTGCCCTAGAACAGCACCAACAGCATAATCACTAGCGTCACACATGATCTCAAAAGGCAAGTTCCAATCAGGTGGTTGAACAATAGGTGCAGTTATCAAAGCCCTTTTAAGTATTTCGAAGGCTTCCTCACAATCATCGTCAAAAACAAAAGGAATATCCTTTTGTAAGAGATTGGTAAGAGGCCTAGAAATCTTAGAGAAGTCTTTGATGAACCTTCTATAGAAACCAGCATGACCAAGGAAACTTCTTATACCTTTGATATATGTGGGGTATGGCATTTTCTCGATTGCACTAACCTTAGCCTTATCGACTTCAATACCTCTTTCTGAAATTTTATGTCGTAAGACGATGCCTTCATTAACCATAAAGTGGCACTTCTCCCAATTCAAGACAAGATTGGTGTCTTTACATCTCTGCAAGACTCGATCAAGGTTGCCGAGGCAATCATTAAAGGAAGACCCGTAAACGGAGAAGTCATCCATGAAAACCTCAACAATCTTTTCATAAAAGTCAGAGAATATAGCCATCATACATCTTTGAAAGGTGGCAGGTGCATTACATAAGCCAAAAGGCATACGTCTATAGGCAAAGGTACCGAAAGGGCAGGTGAAAGTGGTTTTCTCCTGGTCAGATTGTGCAACTGGTATTTGGGAGAAACCAGAATAACCATCTAGAAAGCAGAAGTGTGTGTGTTTGGACAGTCTTTCTAGCATTTGGTCGATAAAAGGCAAAGGGTAATGATCTTTCCTAGTGGCTTTATTCAGTTTCCTAAAATCGATCACCATCCTATAGCCAGTAATAATCCTCTGTGGGATCAATTCATCCTTATCATTAGGGACAACGGTAATGCCTCCCTTCTTAGGGACACAATGCACCGGACTCACCCAATCGCTATGAGCAACATGATAGATAATACCCGCTTCCGGGAGCTTTAGTATTTCTTTTCTCACTACTTATTTCATCTTAGGATTTAATCTCCATTGATGATCAGCAACTGGTTTGAAGTCAGGATCAATTTTAATCTTGTGCTGGCATAGAGTAGGACTAATGCCCTTAAGATCATCAAGAGTATATCCAACAGCAGCACGATGCTTCCTCAGAGTTTTTAGTAGCTTCTTTTCTTCATGCTTCGAGAGGCTAGCACAAATAATAACAGGATATATCTCCTTTTCATCAAGATAGGCATACTTAAGAGTATTAGGCAACTATTTAAGCTCGAACACAGGATCACCCTTTGGTGGGGGTGGATCCCCAAGCAGTTCAATAGGCAAGTTATTCTTAAGGATAGGATATTGTTCTAAGACAACTCTATCTATTTCATCCCTTTCATCCATATGCATATCATTTTCATGCCCAAGCAAGTATTTCTCTAAGAGATCAGTAGGAGGCATGACAATGGAGGCTAAGGCAATAGTTTCATCCCTACTAGGCAACTCCTTTTCATGAGGTTGTCTACCAAACTTAGAGAAATTGAACTCATGTGACGCACCTTCAAAGCCAACAGTGACAGTTTGCTTCTCACAATCAATATGAGCATTGACGGCATTGAGAAAAGGTCTACCAAATATGATGGGACAAAAGCTATCTTGTGCAGTAGCAAGAACGAGGAAATCAGCAGGATACTTCATTTTACCACACAAGACTTCATCATCCCTAACAATTCCCACATGGCAGATAGTATCTCTATTAGCAAGCTGAATAATGACATCAATGGGCTCTATCTCAACAGGTGCAATCTCATCTTTGATTTCATATATAAGGATTGAGGTATTGCACTAACACTAGCATCCACGTCACATAAATCGTGATAACAATGATCTCCTATCTTAACAAAAACAACAGGCATGCCAACAACAGGCCTATGTTTTGTTGGGAAACGTCGCATGGGAAACAAAAAATTTCCTACGCGCACGAAGACCTATCATGGTGATGTCCATCTACGAGAGGGGATGAGTGATCTACGTACCCTTGTAGATCGTACAGCAGAAGCGTTAGTGAACGCGGTTGATGTAGTGGAACGTCCTCACGTCCCTCGATCCGCCCAGCGAACAATCCCGCGATCAGTCCCACGATCTAGTACCGAACGGACGGCACCTCCGCGTTCAGCACACGTACAGCTCGACGATGATCTCGGCCTTCTTGATCCAGCAAGAGAGACAGAGAGGTAGAAGAGTTCTCCGGCAGCGTGACGGCGCTTCGGAGGTTTGGTGATGACCTTGTCTCAGCAGGGCTCCGCCTGAGCTCCGCAGAAACGCGATCTAGAGGAAAAACCGTGGAGGTATGTGGTCGGGCTGCCGTGGAAAAGTCGTCTCAAATCAGCCCTAAAACCTTCGTATATATAGGTGGGAGGGAGGGGACCTTGCCTTGGGGCTCAAGGAGCCCCAAGGGGGTCGGCCGAGTCCAAGGGGGGAGGACTCCCCCCCCCCCAAACCGAGTTGGACTTGGTTTGGTGGGAGGGAGTCCCCCTTCCTTCCCACCTCCTCCTTTTTTTTTCTTTCCTCTTGATTTTCTTCTCCTTGACGCATAGAGCCCTTTTGGGATGTCCCACCAGCCCACTAAGGGATGGTGTGCCACCCTCAAGGCCTATGGGCTTCCCCGGGGTGGGTTGCCCCCCCCGGTGAACTCCCGGAACCCATTCGTCATTCCCGGTACATTCCCGGTAACTCCGAAAACCTTCCGGTAATCAAATGAGGTCATCCTATATATCAATCTTCGTTTACGGACTATTCCGGAAACCCTCGTGACGTCCGTGATCTCATCTGGGACTCCGAACAACATTCGGTAACCAACCATATAACTCAAATACGCAAAAAACAACGTCGAACCTTAAGTGTGCAGACCCTGCGGGTTCGAGAACTATGTAGACATGACCCGAGAGACTCCTCAGTCAATATCCAATAGCGGGACCTGGATGCCCATATTGGATCCTACATATTCTACGAAGATCTTATCGTTTGAACCTCAGTGCAAAGGATTCATATAATCCCGTATGTCATTCCCTTTGTCCTTCGGTATGTTACTTGCCCGAGATTCGATCGTCAGTATCCGTATACCTATTTCAATCTCGTTTACCGGCAAGTCTCTTTACTCGTTCCGTAATACAAGATCCCGCAACTTACACTAAGTTACATTGCTTGCAAGGCTTGTGTGTGATGTTGTATTACCGAGTGGGCCCCGAGATACCTCTCCGTTCACACGGAGTGACAAATCCCAGTCTTGATCCATACTAACTCAACTAACACCTTCGGAGATACCTGTAGAGCATCTTTATAGTCACCCAGTTACGTTGCGACGTTTGATACACATAAAGCATTCCTCCGGTGTCAGTGAGTTATATGATCTCATGGTCATAGGAATAAAATACTTGACACGCAGAAAACAGTAGCAACAAAATGACACGATCAACATGCTACGTCTTTTAGTTTGGGTCTAGTCCATCACGTGATTCTCCTAATGACGTGATCCAGTTATCAAGCAACAACACCTTGTTCATAATCAGAAGACACTGACTATCTTTGATCAACTGGCTAGCCAACTAGAGGCTTGCTAGGGACGGTGTTTTGTCTATATATCCACACATGTAAATGAGTCTTCATTCAATACAATTATAGCATGGATAATAAATGATTATCTTGATACAGGAATTATAATAATAACTATATTTATTATTGCCTCTAGGGCATAATTCCAACAGTCTCCCACTTGCACTAGAGTCAATAATCTAGCCCTCACATCACCATGTGAATTACATTGTAATAAATCTAACACCCATACAGTTCTGGTGTTGATCATGCTTTGGCCGTGGAAGAGGTTTAGTCAGCGGGTCTGCTACATTCAGATCCGTGTGCACTTTGCATATATTTACGTCCTCTCCCTCGACGTAGTCGCGGATGAGGTTGAAGCGTCGTTTGATGTGTCTGGTCTTCTTGTGAAACCGCGGTTCCTTTGCTAAGGCAATGGCACCAGTGTTGTCACAGAACAAGGTCCTTCATAGAGAAACTTTTATTTAAGTAACCTTTTATGCTCTCCAAAACTCTACGTTGTTTCCAATCAGCAATATGTCATCCACATATAATATTAGAAATGCCACAGAGCTCCCACTCACTTTCTTGTAAATACAAGATTCTCCAACCACTTGTATAAACCCAAAAGCTTTGATCACCTCATCAAAGCATTTGTTCCAACTCCGAGATGCTTGCACCAGTCCATAAATGGATCGCTGGAGCTTGCACACCTTGTTAGCATTCTTAGGATCGACAAAACCTTCGGGTTGTATCATATACAACTCTTCCTTAAGGAAACCGTTAAGGAACGCCGTTTTGACATCCATCTGCCAGATTTCATAAAAGTTTGATAACCCACAAGGTATTCCTCCGATGTGCGGGAGATGCATAATCTCATGGTCATAAGAACAGATACATTGACATGTAGAAAACAGTAGCAATAAACTGACACGATCATATACTACGTTTATAGTTTGGGTGTTATCCATCACATCATTCTTCCAATGATGTGATCCCGTTATCAAGTGACAACACTTGCCTATGACGAGGAAACCTTGACCATCTTTGATCAACGGACTAGTCAACTAGAGGCTCACTAGGGACAGTGTGTTGTCTATGTATCCACACATGTATTTGAGTTTCCAATCAATACAATTCTAGCATGGATAATAAATGATTATTATGAACAAGAAAATATAATAATAACTAATTTATTGTTGCCTCTAGGGCATATTTCCAACAAAAATAATTCGTAATCCGAATGAAAAAAATTGTACATTAAAGTTGATCAGAAAAAAGAAACAAACCCGGATACTCTGTCCGTTCGTGTGTCACGCGTCTCTATCATAGCGAACATGGAACTTTTCCATTGTTTTCGCTTGTCCGGTAGTAGCGAGAGATCTGGGAAATATCGTTAGGTATTTTCGTGATTCGTCTATGATGACTAATACTGCGTTAGCTCATGCCTAGCGCTGCATATAGCTATGTCATGCTTTATGATGCATTTGATTGCTTTGTTATTTATTGTGTTTCCCTACGTTGCTTCCTTTCCGGTAGACCCCGAGAGCGATGATGATCCGATGATTGGCTACTTCTCGGTCGAGGATCCGTATCTGTGTGAAGAGCAACCAGGCAAGCACGCCCCCTTGATCATTCCTATATCGCCTAGTCTTTCTCCCTCATGCTTGCATTAGAATTTTGCTACTATTGTAGTTAGCTCCTATATCTGATGCATGGCTTGTTTTTTTAATAAACTGCTACTTTATTCTATTGCACCTTAAAACTTTTTTAGTATAGGTGGAGCAGTCATCCCCTTTGACCCTTAGTCCAGTTGCCCTTGCTTGTTCATCAAGTCTCGATCATCTAATCGACGAGCCATGACCTGTCATAGCACTCACACCCCTCTTAGTTGTATGACGCTCCAGAGCTACTATCGAGTAACGAGGGTGACACCTCATTACGTACTCCGATGTTAGCGTTGTAGTATAGTTGACCGGCGATGGTTCTCGGAGGGTGATTCCTCCTTCACCACCTCCGATACCGACTCTGCCGTACGATCCATCAAGCGTGGTCCATCGAGGGTTATTCCTCCCTGGCCACCTTGACGGTTACATAGTTCGGAATCCATCGGGGGTGATACCTCAGATCCCTCTGACGTTACAGCCGCACATCTACTTGACCTTGTTACTAGGAACTTGATGAATGGTGTGTTGCGGGTGGATTCCCGCATGAGTGAGATGATGAGTTCATTAAATTGCTAATGGATTCGGTATTTGATCTGAGTTGGTCGGGAGACCTTTTCGCACCAAACTTCACGTGGGAGATGTTATGAGTAGTCGACGTCGTGGTAATTCACAACCGTCCGATCTACGCGCGCACCCGCCTGATCCGCTTCGGTCGGGCACCCAATAATTCCGCTCTGTCCGGGCACCCAATAATTCTTGAAACAACGGTCGAGTTATAGAAACAATCGCTTTGTTGTAAAAAATAAACTTTGGACCCATTAATTCCTGAAATAATGGTTGAGTTTCAGAAACAATTGCTTTGTTTCAGGAATTTTTGCTTCATCTTTCTGCAAACATAGGTGATGTTGCGGAAGATTTTTTGCAACAAATGTCATGTTTCAGGAAACTCTTACAACAAAGGCCAGGTTTGCAGAAAATTTTGCAACCCCGTTCGTGGTGCGACTGGCGGCGGACGGATGGCCGACCAGCGTGGTGGGCGAGCGGCTGGCGACGCGAGGGGTGGGGGAGAGGAGGGTCGACCGATATCGAGGGGCGACGGGAGCGGCTGGCACCGGCGTGCAGAGGGCCGACCGACGTCGGGGCGAGCGGCTGGCGGCGCGGGGGTGGGGGGAGGGCCGGCGGCGCCGCCTGCCCCCGCCATCGTGTCGCTGTCGGCAAGCTTGATGTGGTGGTGGCCATGGCGCTGCATGAGTTGGGGAAGAAGATAAGGAAAAAAAAATGATGTAACGGTATGGACATGTGTCACGTGATGGAGGCGGTAGATGTCTAGCGTCGGATCAACCGGGTGAAGGAGATACTTTCCTATATTTCAAATGATTTATAATTAAGAACGGAGGGAGTAGATTACAAATAACGTCAAACACGGTAAAATAAAAATCTCCCAAAAAACGACGTAAAAAAAGCATAAAAAACGCGCCAACTGTTTTCCGGAAAGCATCGGATTAGATTAGAAATACGCCTGGATCGAACTGCGGCATCCAGTTGTGCCCTAGTTTCCGATCCCAAATTCCCCGATCTCTGCTGCCCTAGTTTTCGATCCCAAATTTCCCCGATCTTCGCCGCCCTAGTTCTCGATCGCAGCTTTCCCCGACCTCAACTCCCGATCTCGAGTTTGCGCGCAGTCCGGCGAACATGGCAGCGATCATGGCGGCGCGCGGGCAGGAGCTGGAGCAAGATTTCGATTTCTTCGTGGTGGTCGACTTCGAGGCGACGTGCCTCAAAGACGCGCGGATCTTCCCACAGGAAATCATTGAGTTCCCCGCTGTGCTCGTCGACGGCGCCACCGGTCGCATCGAGTCAGCGTTTCGCAGGTACGTTCGTCCTAAACATCACCCTGTGCTGACCCAGTTTTGCAGGGAACTCACCGGCATCCGGCAGGAGGACGTCGACGGCGGCGTGGATCTCGGCGAGGCGCTCTGGCTGCACGACGCGTGGCTGAAGGCGGCGACGGCGGGGGCAGGGAACAGGAGGAGCGGTCGCTTGGCCGTCGTGACCTGGGGAGACTGGGACTGCCGGACCATGCTGGAGTTCGAGTGCCGCTTCAAGGGCATCGAGAAGCCCTCCTACTTTGATCAGTGGATCAACCTGAGGGTCCCCTTCCAGGTGGCGCTCGGCGGCGGAGGGCGGGTGAACCTGCAGGAGGCGGTTCGGGCGGCGGGGCTGGACTGGGAGGGCCGCCTGCATTGCGGGTTGGACGATGCCCTCAACACGGCACGGCTGCTTGCTGAGATCATGCGGCGCGGGGTCAAGATGACCATCACTGGCTCACTGGTGCCGCTGCCGCTGTTCGAGCAGGAGCAGCAGCCTCGCACAAGCACCTGCGGTGGCTCACTTGCGCCGGCGCCGCCGCCGTTCGAGCAGAAGCAGCAGCCTCGCACAAGCACCTGCGGTGGCCCACTTGTGCTGGCGCCGCCGATTCAGCAGCAGCCGCCTTGCACAGGCCCTTGTGATGGCTCGTTTCCGCTGGTGCTGGCGCCTATCCAGCAGAAGCAGCAGCAGTGGCCGCAGCCTCACATAATCAGCCCCTGCGGTGGCTCCTCTGCGACGTGGTACTGCGGGGTGGCGACAAAAGGAGGCATGGAGCCAGGGGCGATGCAGTCTGGATGCACCAACTGGACGCCGGCCATGGGAGCCGTGCCCCCCTACTACCTGTGGAGCAACTGAACCATGAGACTGAGATTTAGAATTCAGTGTCGCTCGGCTGCTAGTGTTAATCGTCCCCATCAGAATCAGAGTGTAGCTCAGCGGCCTAGTCTAGGTGTAAATTTGGTCTTTGAAATCCAACTTCCAATGGGGCTATTCTTGATGTATTCGGTGTTTCAGCCGTCTGAAAATAAATTCGTTTCAGGCCGTTTTTTAGTCCGTCCGATTCGCACAAATCTTGCACCATGTTTGTCCTCAGTATCGCGTTAGGGTGTGGTTCTGTCGTGGACTATTTTCTGTCTTTTGGGGCTTTTGGGTTTGCGGGTCTACAGCCGGTATTGCTATTCGCTATCTGAGGAGGGGATTGACCCAGGCGGGGCGGAGGGAAGGCGGGGGTTCCTCGCCGGCCATTAGCAGCGGAGATGGCGCACGACTAGTCCCCCCAGGGAAGGAGGCGTGTGCTCCACAGGGACGGCTGCAGGTAGGAGATCTGTTGGCCTGGAGAGGAGCTCGATGGAGCTGCCCCGTAGTGGTCTCCACCAGCAAGCTCCAGTCGGTGGTAGTCACCGCCGCTGATCCAGCAGCAGCCGCCTCGCACAGGCCCGTTGGCGTTGGCGCCACCGCTGATCCAGCAGCATCAGCTGCTGCCGCAGCCTCACATAAGCAACCGTGGTGGCTACTCTCCGGCCTGCTTGTGCTACAGCGGACCGGCGATCAGAGGAGGCGTGATGCATGCGAAGTGCTTCGCAGGATGCACCAACTGGGTGCCGGCCATGGGAGCCCGGTTCACATGGAGCAACTGAACCAACTTCGCCTGGAGCAACTGAACCAAGGATCCATGACATGAGACTTAGATTTAGAATCCAATGTAGCTCAGCTGTTAGTGTCAATCGTGCTAGCCATCAGAATCAGAGGGTAGCTCGGCTGATTCTAGCCTAGTCTAGTTTTGAATTTGGTCTCTAAAGTCAAAAGTGGGCAATGTGGCTATACGTGTCTGAATTATTATATTATCAATAGAAATTTCATTTTAATTATGTTCCTTCTCAGTGAATTTGTCTTCGTTTCATCTGAAAATGCACCGAGCACGACCGGGAAGCTACCATGCTTGCAACCATGATGTTGCCGGCCGCCACCCGCTCGGTTCAGAGGCTTGCTCGACAACCGATGTCCAGATGAGGGATGGTTATTGTTAGAGAATTCAGATCATATATGCCACCTTATATATGTCAGTGTTGCAAAATTGCCATCTCGCCGCATATCACCATCATATAGACAACCTTATATCAAGAATGAAAGAAAAAAACTCAAATCATTTCTTCGAAAACAAATGCCTCATTGTATTTGATACTGAAACCCCATGTTAAATATCATCAATAGAAGATTTGTTTTAGTTGCATTCCTTGTCCGCAAATTTCTTCAGTATCCACTGATTTCTAATCAAAATTTATTACTTGCTGACGGAAGATAAATGGATTTGTTCAACAAAAAGGAAAGATGAATGAGCAGTGTTAGAGAATTCAGATCATATGCCACCTTGGATATATCAAGATAAAAAAAAAGCAGTGAGTCGTAGATTCCTGAGACAAAACCAAAATCAGATCATTTCCTTGTCAAACTTTTACATAAACGGAATGAAAATTTGTGGATCAGCAGCTGGCACAACCCATACGTCAGAGTGTAGCTCAAAGACAAGCACAAGGAAGGACTAACCATGGTTTGGGTGGGTCAGTTACATGGTGCTCAAAGATTAGCAAAATCTACCCAGTCCTTGGTTTCTACCTTATGTGCACCTTGAAGTGCACCTTCAGGCCAATAAGACCAAGGCTGCTGTTAACATCACACCAGCTGATGTAAATATGCATAGGCATTTCACTTTGTTGTGTTTATGTGTTTCTTGATCATGTTCAAGATCTCCATAACCTGTGAAAGCAAGACTACAATTAGCAACCGACAGAACGGTCAAAATCATAATTTGTAAGAGTGCAAGAAAATTATGCTGTCCCGATGGATGCCAGCAATTCCTAGGACACTAGCCTGATATGGAGCAACATGCAAAAGGCAAATTCATTAATAAAGAGGAAAATCTGATTAGAATTTCTGTTAACATCCATGTTATATGAATTTGTGCTTTTAGCAAATCGTTTTGGTCGACATCAAACATAGATGAACTATAGATTATCGAGACTTACTCCAGTATAGTGTTGCAAAACTGGAGAATAGTTGTCGAGCCCAATATAGTTTTTGCAAGAAGATCCGTTAAGGCCTCCTACTTGTTGCATTTGGCATGCAAAGGAATATACCTGGAACAGAAGCAATAAAGTGTTACTAGTCATTATGATCTGAAATTATATTTACCTCTAGCCCAGTCTTTTGAAGATTAGAGCCTCTTGTCTCAGATATCTCCTTGCATCGCAATGTCTTTCTTTTTAAAGGATTGTCTTCTTTCGTGAGGTGTTTACATTGATCTTTCATTCAGTAAACAAAACCCGTCAAAGAAAATGACACCTCCTTATTCACAGAAATACAACATAGAACAGTCATAAGTACTATGAACTATAAAGGTAATCATATGGCAAGATTGGTTAAGATAAAATTAACTATAATCAAGTAATCTAGTTTTCACAAAAATAAACAGGTACCCCAGTACTTAATGCAATGCAAATACAAGCACCTTGATTCACTATGCTGAATTTTGTTTGCAATGATAGTCTGTTGATCTATAACAAGATTTTTAAACTCTCTCATAGATTCAATAAGACTTGTTATGCGTTCTTTGAACTCTTTTTTTCTTTATAAATGGTTGACATGAATATTTTCTCCTTTTCTTTGATGAGGTTACCTAAATATTGATTATGTTTCTCGACCTCCTTTAGAGAGTCTGTAGCATTTCTAAATCTTTCAAGTAACTTACTCAAATTTATCTCACTTTGACATACATGCTGGAGACCTTACTCCAGCCTGCCGACAATCACATAATTTTTTTCCCCAGATATACAGTTAACTTTGTCTGTAAGTAAATCAAGTTGATGCAATAGTAAATCCATATGACCCTTCATTGCTCCGAATTCGATCTGACACGCCTCTTTTCCCCTCACTTCCTTTACTTAAATGCCTTGCTTCATATTATGCTCCATCTCATTACCATGTAACTGTATTTCTATTTCATTAACGATCTCTCTTAGTACAATCATCTCTATCACTTCTCTAATGATGGTTGCCATCCTGGTGTCCTCAATGTAGACTCTAACACGCCAATTTTCTTTGTAGGATCTGGCTCTATGGTATAGATGCAATAATGTGTGATGCCTGGGTGGGAAAAGCACACACTTCTACTTAACTATTAGTGGAAGCACCTTGTATTTGCTGGATTTGAGAATCTAAAACATTGCTCTTGTCTTGTCGGCCAACAAATGTTTATGCCTTGATGCCAGAAGTATTTCTTCCCATCCAATCTTGTTCTTTGTTGTTCCGTAAATGCCATGGGTTGGATCCTTCTTTTTAGGAGTTTTCGCTAGAGTGAAAATATCTCTTCAGCCTTTTCTTGCACAACAGTATCATGCTGCCTTTTCATATGATTCATCTCTATATTAATATGGGCTGTTAAAGCATCCTTATCCATTGGTTTCAGGTACGATGGATCACCAAAAACCTTGTCAGGAGAGACTTTAAGACAGTCATCCTTTGCAGGACCATTTCTGGAGGAATGTTCCTTGTCTATGTTTTACTCACATCTTCTGTGCCATCAAAGTTATGCTGGGATCTCGAAAGCCCCACTCAGAATTCAAGAGTGGGAAATGACACCAAGCTGTTGGTGAATACTATAAACTTCATCATATTTTCTATCCCAACCCTCAGGCAAACTTAAGCTACCATTTCCAAGCTGCAGTAGCCTTTGGTTCATCGGCATTATCTCTTCATCCTTGGAAGCAAGCTGCTGAACTATTTCTTGTTCTACATCTTTTACAAACCCTTTGAAGATAGATGACGTCACAAATGTTGAGATATCAACCATGGTATTTATATCACCCCACAAGGAGTCCATCTCATCCACGAAGATTAACTCATTTTCCTTCCGAAGAAGTTCTATCCTGAATACTGGCATTTCCGTTGGTGTCACTGAGTGGCAAACCCAAGCTCTGTTCCAGCCTGCATAGCGGCACTTCCGTTGGTGCCACTGAGTCGAACATCCAAGCAGAATGGGAAGATACAAAATAAGGACATCAAAGCAACTGACTACAGCTGTAATTAGAACAAAATTCATCTGACAACTGCATGGAACATGTTATACCGAACTTCTAACACTCTACATGCTACATTGCTACTACATCTCACTTCATGTGGAGCAACTGAACATAAGGACAGAAGCATCAGTACAGTCCAAATACTCTACATGCTACACCTGACTTCATGTGGAGCAACTGAACGAACGAGCTATGACATGAGACTGAGATTCAGAATCCACTGTAGCTCAACTGTTAGTGTTGATCGTGTTAGTGATCAGACTCCGGTGTATCTCAGCCGATTCTACTCTACTCCAATGGGGATACTCATCATGTAACTGCTGACGGGATTAGTATTATTAATACTGAAAGATTTGTTTTAGTTATGTTTCTTCTCTGCGAATTTCTTCAGTATGGATCGACTTCTGTCTAATTAAATTGAGTAATTGATGAATAAAGAAAGATAAATGGAGAGTAAAAAGTGCCAAACCACCACAATTGTGATGTCATTAGCTTTTTGATGGCATCACTTTTCAAAACATTAACAGAAAACACCAAACGCGACACTAAACTTTGACACGTAGCGCTGAACCAGCTGTCAATGTGCCCGAATGATGATTATGAGTGGTTGAGTTTACCGGTGAGGTTGAATGGGCAAATATATCCTCGTGGCATGTTTATGAGAGGAGCAAATTCAATAAAATACGCTCGCTGCATATCACCACTGCATATAGGTCATCTTATTATCAAGACTAAGAATGAAAGATCAATCGTAAATTTCTGAGAGAAGCAATTTAGAAAAAATCCTTGTTGAACTTAAATGCCTCATCGTATTGATAATACCACACAGGTTGTCATATTCCTCCATAACGCGAGACATCTTCAGCAACAAAATGATCACCTGAAAACTCAGCACATGCACTCCACAACCGTTGTTGCTGGTCCAGCAACACGCCCACGCCGGTTGTGGTGGCGACACGACGATGAGCCCGGCAAAGGCACCACACCCCTTGGCTTTCACGCCGTGGTCCACTTCCGTTTTTGACTCTGCCCATGTGTAATGCTCCGGCATTAGCAGGTAATGGTTGGCGTTATGGCGTTATGAAAGAAGTTGTGTGTGGCTGACCAATTTCCTCAGCCTCAGTCATCAGTCGATTTAATATCCTAACAAAAGATAATGTGATTTTTTTAGCAAGGATGCACTAAATTCAGCATTTATTCCTTCAATATCGAAAGTGCCCTTCTACATCCGAGCTCGAATGAGCTCGGGATGAGCAGTAACTCAAAAAACATTTAAAAAATGTTCAAAAAATTCTGATTTTTTAGGCAAACTTTGACATATGTTTTAAGAGCTTACACAATTTCAACATGAATCACAATTGTGGAAGTCGTAGCAAAAAAACAACAACAAAATTAGCACTCAAAATGCTTTCGAAAGTAGCAGTTCCAGAGTATCATTTTTTTACCATGACTCCCATAAACGTGGTTTCATGATAAAACTTTGCAAGCTCTTAACATTTGTCAAAGCTTGCCCAACTTTTTTTAGAATTCTATGAAGATTTTTAAAATATTTTTTTAACAAAAACTTCACATCCCTTAAATGCCCACTTGTCAAGCTACTAGGACGATCTGTTTATGTAGCTTTTAATCTACCTCCAACCACGAGTAGTAACAATATGTTTGAAAATAGATTACTCGGGATGCATCACAAGTTGAGGTCTCATATCCGTGGGGAAATTACAGTTTACTTTGGGCCATTTGAATCAGTTTAGTGATTGTATTTTTAACAAAACAAAAGTTCTAATAAATTTGCAGGTCATATTCAAGGCCATCACGTGGATTCACGCATGAAGTAGGATCGGGCATCCATAGTTTTTGGGTCCAACCGTTAGGAGATGCGCTCTCAAGATTTGTTCATCCGGTTTGGTTGGTGGTCTACTACTAGGATTTGTGATGCATGAGGCTCATTTCTTTATGATTTTTTAAAATTTGCCTTTGGGACAACCATGTGTGATAATTTTTTGGTTGAAATTTATTATGGTCGAACTATGAACTTTTAAAAAATAAATAAAAGTTTGTGTGCATCACTTGATGCAAAGACAAAGGTATATTTTCTTTTAAAAAAGTCAATTTGCTATCCAGATGAGCACCCATGTGATGAGGCGATGTTGAATATGAACCATTCAACTTGTGTTAGATGGCTCTAATTTAACCCACTTTTGACAGTCATTTGAGGCTCATATGGTGCTACCCATGTTGCCAAATGAAGGCCCACTTATGTGCTAATGCCCTCGGGGAATTTTAGTATTTCCACCATGAGGATTGGGGTTGTTAGGCCATATAAAAGGCAGCAACCTACTGATGCACGGGATTGGGATTTCTTCCCCTTTTGGGGTCTTCTTCCCCACTTGAATGGCTTGTTCTTCACCATGAGAGATCTATGGCTAGGGAGAGATTGTTGTTTAAAATATGCCCTAGAGGCAATGATAAATAGTTATTATTATATTTCCTGTTTAAAGATAATCGTTTATTATACATGCTATAATTATATTGAATGAAAACATAGATACAGTGTGGATACATAGACACAACAATGTCCCTAGCAAGCCTCTAGTTAGCTAGCCAGTTGATCAAGGATAGTCAAGGTTTTATGACTATGTGCAAAGTGTTGTTGCTTGATAACTGGGTCACATCATTAGGAGAATCATGTGATGGACTAGACCCAAACTATGAACGTAGCATATTGATCGTGTCGTTTTATTGCTATAGTTTTGTGCGTGTCAAGTATTTGTCCATATGACCATGAGATCATATAACTCACTCGCACTGGAGGAGTACCTTGTGTGCATCAAACGTCACAACGTAACTGGGTGGCTATAAAGGTGCTCTACAGCTATCTCCGAAGGTGTCCGTTGAGTTAGTATGGATCAAGACTGGGATTTGTCACTCCGTGTGACGGAGAGGTATCTCGGGGCCCACTCGGTAATACAACATCACACACAAGCCTTGCAAGCAATGTGACTAAGTGCAAGTCACGGGATCTTGTATTACAGAACGAGTAAAGAGACTTGCCGGTAATGAGATTGAAATAGGTATGCGGATACCGACGATCGGATCTCGGGCAAGTAACATACCGAAGGACAAAGGGAATGACATACGGGATTATATGAATCCTTGACACTGAGGTTCAACCGATAAGATCTTCGGAGAATATGTAGGATCCAATATGGGCATCCAGGTCCCGCTATTGGATATTGACCGAGGAGTACCTCGGGGCATGTCTACATAGTTCTCGAACCCGCAGGGTCTGCACACTTAAGGTTCGATGATGTTTTAGTATAGTTGAGTTATATGTGTGGTTACCGAATGTTGTTCGGAGTCCCGGATGAGATCAAGGACGTCACGAGGGTTTCCGGAATGGTCCGTAGATGACGATTGATATATAGGATGACTTCATTTGGTTACCGGAAAGTTTTCGGGCATTGCCGGGAATGTACCGGGAGTGATGAAGGGGTTCCGGAAGTTCACTGGGAGGGGGGCAACCCTCCCGGGGGAAGCCCAAAGGACATATGGGTGGCGCACCAGCCCTTAGTGGGCTGGTGGGACAACCCAAGAGGGCCTATGCGCCAGAGAAAGAAAACCAAAGAAAAAAAAGGAAAGGTGGGAAGGAAGAGAAGGACTCCACTTTCCAATCCTAGTTGGACTAGGATTGGAGTAGGACTCCTCCTCCTTCATAGCCGGCGCACCCTTGAGGGCTTGTCCCTCAAGGCAAGCCTCCTCCCCATCCCTTCTATATATAGTGGTGATTTAGAGCTGATTTGAGACAACTTTTGCCACGTGCAACTCATAACTAGACACCATAGTTTTACCTCTAGATCGTATTTTCGCGGAGCTCAGGAGGAGCCCTGCAGGAGTAGATCCTTCACCACCACCGGAGCACCGTCACGCTGCCGGAGAACTCATCTACTTCTCCGTATTGCTTGCTGGATCAAGAAGGCCGAGATCATCGTCGAGATGTACGTGTGCTGAACGCGGAGGTGCCGTCCGTTCGGCACTAGATCGGAGCGTATCGTGGGACGGATCGCGGGGCGGATCGAGGGACGTGAGGATGTTCCACTACATCAACCGCGTTTCTTAACGCTTCCTGCTGTGCGATCTACAAGGGTACGTAGATCTAAATCTCCTCTCATAGATGGACATCACCATGATAGGTCTTCGTGCGCGTAGGAATTTTCTTTTTCCCATGCGACGTTCCCAACAGTGGCATCATGAGCTAGGTTCATGCGTAGATGTAATCTCGAGTAGAACACAAAAGGTTTTGTGGACGGTGATGTTCGATTTGCTGCCCTCCTTAGTCTTTTCTTGATTCGGCGGTATTGTTGGATTGAAGCGGCCCGGACCGACATTATTCATACGTTTACGAAAGACTGGTTTCATCGCTTGACATGCAACCTCGTTGCATAAAGATGACTGGAGGGTGTCGGTTTCTTAAAGTTTAGTTGAATTGGTTTTGACCGGGGCGGTCCTTGGAGAGGTTAAATAACAAATTGCACATCTCCGTTGTGGTTTTTGCGTAAGTAAGATGCGATCTACTAGATACCCATAGCATCCACGTAAAACATGCAACAACAATTAGAGGACGCCTAACTTGTTTTTGCAGGGTATGCTTGTGATATGATATGGCCAATGACGTTATGTGATATATTGGATGTATGAGATGATCATGTTGTAATAGTTAATATCGACTTGCACGTCGATGGTACGACAACCGGCAGGAGCCATATGGTTGTCTTTAAACTAACGTTTGTGTTTGCAGATGCGTTTACTATATTGCTAGGACATAGCTTTAGTAGTAATAGCATAAGTAGCACGACAACCCCGATGCGACACGTTGATGGAGATCATGGTGTGGAGCCGGTGACAAGAAGATCGTGTCGGTGCTTTGGTGATGGAGATCAAGAAGCACATGATGATGGCCATATCATGTCACTTATGAATTGCATGTGATGTTAATCCTTTTATGCACCTTATTTTGCTTAGAACGACGGTAGCATTATGAGGTGATCTCTCACTAAAATTTCAAGACGAAATTGTGTTCTCCCCGACTGTGCACCGTTGCTACAGTTCGTCGTTTCGAGACACCACGTGATGATCGGGTGTGATAGACTCAACGTTCACATACAACGGGTGCAAAATAGTTGCGCACGCGGAACACTCAGGTTAAGCTTGACGAGCCTAGCATGTGCAGACATGGCCTTGGAACACATGAGACCGAAAGGTTGATCATGAATCGTATAGTTGATATGATTAGCATAGAGATGCTTACCACTGAAACTATCCTCAACTCACGTGATGATCGGACTTGAGCTAGTGAAATTGGATAATGTACCACTCAAATGACTAGAAAGATGCACTTTTTGAGTGGGAGTTTAGCAAGTAATTTGATTAGTTAAACTCTAATTATCTTGAACATAGTCTAAGTCCACTTTGAAAATATTTGTGTTGTAGATCAATGGCTCACACGACAGTCACCCTGAATTTTAATACGTTCCTAGAGAAAGCTAAGTTGAAAGATGATGGAAGCAACTTTGTAGAGTGGACTCGTAATCTTAAGTTGCTCCTGCAAGCTGGGAAGAAGTATTATGTCCTTAATGCTGCGCTAGGAGATGAACCACCCGCCGCGGCTGACCAAGATGCTAAGAACGCTTGGTTAGCATGCAAGGAGGACTACTCAGTAGTTCAATGTGCAGTCTTGTATGACTTAGAGCCGGGACATCAACGTCGCTTTGAGCGTCATGGAGCATATGAGATGTTCCAAGAGTTGAAGTTTATCTTTCAGAAGAACGCCCAGATCGAGCGATATGAGACCTCTGATAAATTCTATGCTTGCAAGATGGAGGAGAATTCGTCTGTCAGTGAACATGTGCTCAAAATGTCTGGGTACTCAAACCGTTTAGCTGAGCTGGGGATTGAACTCCCGCAAGAGGCTATCACTGACATAATTCTTCAATCACTGCCACCGAGCTATAAAAGCTTTGTGTTGAACTATAACATGCAAGGGATGAACAAGTCACCCGGAGAGTTATTCGCGATGGTGAAAGTCGCAGAGTCAGAACTCCGTAAAGAGCATCAAGTGTTGATGGTGAATAAGACCACTAGTTTCAAGAGAAACAACAAAGGAAAGACGGGTAATTCAAAGAAGAGCGACAAGCCTGTTGCCAATCCGACGAAGAAACCTAAAGCTGGACCTAAGCCTGAAACAAAGTGTTATTATTGCAAGGGTATGGGTCACTGGAAGCGCAACTGCCCCAAGTATCTGGCTGATAAGAAGGCGGCCAAGGAATAATCAGGTATGTTCGATATACATGTTATTGATGTGTACTTAACCAGCTCTCGTAGTAGTGCTTGGGTATTGGATACCTGTTCTGTTGCTCATATTTACAACTCGAAACAAGAACTGCGGAATAAGCGAAGGCTGGCGAAGGATGAAGTGACGATGCGCGTGGGAAATGGTTCCAAGGTTGATGCAATCACCCTCGGCACAGTTTCACTTCAGTTACCATCATGATTAGTTATGAACTTAAATAAATGTTATTTAGTGTCTGCGTTAAGCATGAACATTATATCTGGATCTTGTTTATTGCGAGACGGTTACTCGTTTAAGTCAGAGAATAATGGTTGTTCTATTTCTATGAGTAATATCTTTTATGGTCATGCACCCAATGTGAGAGGATTCTTCATACTGAATCTTGATAGCGATAATACACATATACATAACATTGAGACCAAAAGAGTTAGAGTTAACAATGATAGCGCCATGTTTTTAAGGCACTGCCGCTTAGGTCATATTGGTGTAAAGCGCATGAAGAAACTCCATACCGATGGACTTTAGGAGTCACTTGACTTTGATTCACTTGACACGTGCGAACCATGCCTCATGGGCAAGATGACTAAGACTCCGTTGTCCGGAACATTGGAGCGTGCAAGTGACTTGTTGGAAATCATACATACCGATGTGTGCGGGTCGATGAGTGTGGAGGCGCGCGGCGAATCTCGTTATTTTCTCACCTTCGCTAACGATTTGAGTAGATATGGTTATGTCTACTTAATGAAGCACAAGTCTGAAACATTTGAGAAGTTCAAGCAATTTTAGAGTGAAGTTGAAAATCATCGTAACAAGAAGATCAAGTTCCTACGGTCTGATCGTGGGGGTGAATATCTGAGTTTCGAGTTTGGTGCTCACTTAAGACAATGTGGAATTGTTTCACAGTTGACACCGCCTGGAACACCACAGCGTAATGGTGTGTCTGAACGTCGTAATCGTACTTTGTTAGAGATGGTGCGATCTATGATGTCTCTTACCGATTTGCCGTTATCATTTTGGGGTTATGCATTAGAGGCAGCTGCATTCACTTTAAATAGGGCACCATCAAAATCCGTTGAGACGACACCATATGAACTGTGGTATGGCAAAAGACCAAAGTTGTCGTTTCTTAAAGTTTGGGGATGTGATCCTTATGTCAAAAAGCTTCAGCCTGAAAAGCTGGAACCCAAAGCCGAAAAGTGCGTTTTCATAGGTTACCCAAAAGAGACAGTTGGGTATACCTTCTATCTCAAATGTGAGGGCAAAGTGTTTGTTGCTAAAAACGGAGCTTTTCTTGAGAAGGAGTTTCTCTCGAAAGATTTGAGTGGGAGGAAGATAGAACTTGATGAGGTTGTCGAACCTCTAATTCCTCTAGATGGTGGCGTAGAGCAAGGGGAAACCCCTATTGCTGCGGCACCGGTTGAGGAGCAAGTTGATGAGGATGATCATGAAACTTCAGATCAAGTTACTATCGGACCTCGTAGGTCGACAAGATCACATACTGCTCTTGAGTGGTACGGTAATCCTGTCTTAACGATTATGTTGTTGGACAACAATGAACCTGCGAATTATGAAGAAGCAATGGTGGGCCCCGATTCCAATAAATGCCTGGAGGCCATGAAGTCCGAGATAGGATCGATGTACGAGAACAAAGTGTGGACTTTGGAAGTACTACCTGAAGGCTGCAAGGCTATTCAGAACAAATGGATCTATAAGAAGAAGGCAGACGCAGACGGTAATGTGACTATTTATAAAGCTCGACTTGTGGCAAAGGGTTTTTTCACAAGTTCAAGGAGTTGACTAAGATGAGACTTTCTCACCGGTAGCGATGCTTAAATCCGTTCGAATCATGTTAGCAATAACTGTTGGAATTATGCCCTAGAGGCAATAATAAATATAGTAATTATTATAATTCCTGTATCAAGATAATCGTTTATTATCCATGCTATAATTGTATTGAATGAAGACTCATTTACATGTGTGGATACATAGACAAAACACCGTCCCTAGCAAGCCTCTAGTTGGCTAGCCAGTTGATCAAAGATAGTCAGTGTCTTCTGATTATGAACAAAGTGTTGTTGCTTGATAACTGGATCACGTCATTAGGAGAATCACGTGATGGACTAGACCCAAACTAATAGACGTAGCATGTTGATCGTGTCATTTTGTTGCTACTGTTTTCTGCGTGTCAAGTATTTATTCCTATGACCATGAGATCATATAACTCACTGACACCGGAGGAATGCTTTGTGTGTATCAAACATCGCAACGTAACTGGGTGACTATAAAGATGCTCTACAGGTATCTCCGAAGGTGTTAGTTGAGTTAGTATGGATCAAGACTGGGATTTGTCACTCCGTGTGACGGAGAGGTATCTCGGGGCCCACTCGGTAATACAACATCACACACAAGCCTTGCAAGCAATGTGACTTAGTGTAAGTTGCGGGATCTTGTATTACGGAACGAGTAAAGAGACTTGCCGGTAAACGAGATTGAAATAGGTATGCAGATACTGACGATCGAATCTCGGGCAAGTAACATACCGAAGGACAAAGGGAATGACATACGGGATTATATGAATCCTTGGCACTGAGGTTCAAACGATAAGATCTTCGTAGAATATGTAGGATCCAATATGGGCATCCAGGTCCCGCTATTGGATATTGACCGAGGAGTCTCTCGGGTCATGTCTACATAGTTCTCGAACCCGCAGGGTCTGCACACTTAAGGTTCGACGTTGTTTTATGCGTATTTGAGTTATATGGTTGGTTACCGAATGTTGTTCGGAGTCCCGGATGAGATCACGGACGTCACGAGGGTTTCCGGAATTGTCCGGAAATGAAGATTGATATATAGGATGACCTCATTTGATTACCGGAAGGTTTTCGGAGTTACCGGGAATGTACCGGGAATGATGAATGGGTTCCGGGAGTTCACCGGGGGGAGCAATCCACCCCGGGGAAGACCATAGGCCTTGAGGGTGGCACACCAGCCCTTAGTGGGCTGGTGGGACAGCCCAAAAGGGCCCTATGCGCCTAGGAAAGAAAATCAAAGAGAAAAAAAAAGAGGAGGTGGGAAGGAAAGGAAGGACTCCCACCCACCAAACCAAGTCCAACTCGGTTTGGGGGGGGGGGGCTTCCCCCTTGGACTCGGCCGACCCCCTTGGGGCTCCTTGAGCCCCAAGGCAAGGTCCCCTCCCTCCCACCTATATATACGGAGGTTTTAGGGCTGATTTGAGACGACTTTTCCACGGCAGCCCGACCACATACCTCCACGGTTTTTCCTCTAGATCGCGTTTCTGCGGAGCTCGGGCGGAGCCCTGCTGAGACAAGGTCATCACCAACCTCCGGAGCGCCGTCACGCTGCCGGAGAACTCTTCTACCTCTCCGTATCTCTTGCTGGATCAAGAAGGCCGAGATCATCGTCGAGCTGTACGTGTGCTGAACGCAGAGGTGCCGTCCGTTCGGTACTAGATCGTGGGACTGATCGCGGGATTGTTCGCAGGGCGGATCGAGGGACGTGAGGACGTTCCACTACATCAACCGCGTTCACTAACGCTTCTGCTGTACGATCTACAAGGGTACGTAGATCACTCATCCCCTCTCGTAGATGGACATCACCATGATAGGTCTTCGTGCGCGTAGGAAAATTTTTGTTTCCCATGCGACGTTCCCCAACAGTGGCATCATGAGCTAGGTTCATGCGTAGATGTCTTCTTGAGTAGAACACAAAAGTTTTTGTGGGCGGTGATGTGCGTTTTGCTGCCCTCCTTAGTCTTTTCTCGATTCCGCGGTATTGTTGGATTGAAGCGGCTTGGACCGACATTACTCGTACGCTTACGAGAGACTAGTTTCATCGTTACGAGTAACCCCGTTGCTCAAAGATGACTGGCAAGTGTCGGTTTCTCCAACTTTAGTTGAATCGGATTTGACCGAGGAGGTTCTTGGATGAGGTTAAATAGCAACTCATATATCTCCGTTGTGGTGTTTGCGTAAGTAAGATGCGATCCTACTAAATACCCATGGTCACCACGTAAAACATGCAACAACAAAATTAGAGGACGTCTAACTTGTTTTTGCAGGGTATGCTTGTGATGTGATATGGCCAATGATGTGATGTGATATATTGGATGTATGAGATGATCATGTTGTAATAGTAAATATCAACTTGCACATCGATGGTACGACAACCGGCAGGAGCCATAGGGTTGTCTTTATACTAACGTTTGTGCTTGCAGATGCGTTTACTATTTTGCTAGGATGTAGCTTTAGTAGTAATAGCATGAGTAGCACGACAACCCCGATGGCAACACGTTGATGGAGATCATGGTGTGGCGCCGGTGACAAGAAGATCGTGCCGGTGCTTTGGTGATGGAGATCAAGAAGCACGTGATGATGGCCATATCATGTCACTTATGAATTGCATGTGATGTTAATCCTTTTATCCACCTTATTTTTGCTTAGAACGACGGTAGCATTATGAGGTGATCTCTCACTAAAATTTCAAGACGAAATTGTGTTCTCCCCGACTGTGCACCGTTGCTACAGTTCGTCGTTTCGAGACACCACGTGATGATCGGGTGTGATAGACTCAACGTTCACATACAACGGGTGCAAAACAGTTGCGCACGCGGAACACTCAGGTTATGCTTGACGAGCCTAGCATGTGCAGACATGGCCTCGGAACACATGAGACCGAAAGGTTGATCATGAATCATATAGAAGATATGATTAGCATAGGGATGCTTACCACTGAAACTATACTCAACTCACGTGATGATCGGACATGAGCTAGTGTAAGTGGATCATGAACCACTCAAATGACTAGAGAGATGTACTTTTTGAGTGGGAGTTTAGCGAATAATTTGATTAAGTTAAACTCTAATTGTCTTGAACATAGTCTAAGTCCACTTTGAATATATTTGTGTTGTAGATCATGGCTCACGCTACAGTCATCCTGAATTTTAATACGTTCCTAGAGAAAGCTAAGTTGAAAGATGATGGAAGCAACTTTGTAGACTGGGCTCGTAATCTTAAGCTAATCTTACAAGCTGGGAAGAAGGATTATGTCCTTAATGCTGCGCTAGGAGATGAACCACCCGCTACGGCTGATCAGGATGTTAAGAACGCTTGGTTAGCACGTAAGGAGGACTACTCAATAGTTCAATGTGCAGTCTTGTATGGCTTAGAACCGGGACTTCAACGTCGCTTTGAGCGTCATGGAGCATTTGAGATGTTCCAGGAGTTGAAGTTTATCTTTCAGAAGAACGCCCGGATCGAGAGGTATGGGACCTCCGATAAATTCTATGCTTGCAAGATGGAGGAAAACTCGTCTGTCAGTGAACATGTGCTCAAAATGTCTGGGTACTCAAACCGTCTAGCTGAGCTGGGGATTGAACTCCCGCAAGAGGCTATCACTGACAGAATCCTTCAATCACTGCCGCCAAGCTATAAAGGCTTTGTGTTGAACTACAACATGCAAGGGATGAACAAGTCTCCCGGCGAGTTGTTTGCGATGCTGAAAGTCGCAGAGTCTGAACTCCGTAAAGAGCATCAAGTGTTGATGGTGAATAAGACCACTAGTTTCAAGAGAAACGACAAAGGCAAGAAGGGTAATTCGAAGAAGAGCGGCAAGCCTGTTGACAATCCGACGAAGAAACCCAAAGCTGGACCTAAGCCTGAAACGGAGTGTTACTATTGCAAGGGTATGGGTCACTGGAAGCGCAATTGCCCCAAGTATCTGGCAGATAAGAAGGCAACCAAAGAAAAATCAGGTATATTTGATATACATGTTATTGATGTGTACTTAACCGGCTCTCGTAGTAGTGCCTGGGTATTCGATACCGGTTCTGTTGCTCATATTTGCAACTCGAAACAGGAACTGCGGAATAGACGAAGGCTGGCGAAAGATGAAGTGACGATGCGCGTAGGAAATGGTTCCAAGGTTGATGCAATCGCCGTCGGCACAGTTTCACTTCAGTTACCATCAGGATTAGTGATGAACTTAAATCATTGTTATTTAGTGCCTGCATTGAGCATGAACATTATATCTGGATCTTGTTTATTGCGAGACGGTTACTCTTTTAAGTCAGAGAATAATGGTTGTCCTATTTCTATGAGTAACATCTTTTATGGTCATGCACCTAATGTGAGAGGATTTTTCATATTGAATCTTGATAGCGATATGCATATACATAACATTGAGACCAAAAGAGTTAGAGTTAACAATGACATCGCCATATTTTTGTAGCACTGCCGCTTAGGTCATATTGGTGTAAAGCGCATGAAGAAACTCCATGCTGATGGACTTTTGGAGTCACTTGACTTTGATTCACTTGACACGTGCGAACCATGCCTCATGGGCAAGATGACTAAGACTCCGTTTTCCGGAACAATGGAGCGTGCAAGTGACTTGTTGGAAATCATACATACCGATGTGTGTGGTCCGATGAGCGTGGAGGCACGCGGCGGATATCGTTATTTTCTCACCTTCACTAACGATTTGAGTACATATGTTTATGTCTACTTGATGAAACACAAGTTTGAAACATTTGAAAAGTTCAAGCAATTTCAGAGTGAACTGGAAAATCATCATAACAAGAAGATCAAGTTCCTACGGTCTGATCGTGGGGGTGAATATCTGAGTTTCGAGTTTGGTACTCACTTAAGACAATGTGGAATTGTTTCACAATTAACACCGCCTGGAACACCACAGCGTAATGGTGTGTCCGAACGTCGTAATCGTACTCTATTAGAGATGGTGCGATCTATGATGTCTCTTGCTGATTTGCCGTTATCGTTTTGGGGTTATGCATTAGAAACAGCTGCATTCACTTTAAATAGGGCACCATCAAAATCCGTTGAGACGACGCCATACGAACTATGGTATGGCAAAAGGCCAAAGTTGTCGTTTCTTAAAGTTTGGGGATGTGATGCTTATGTCAAAAAGCTTCAGCCTGAAAAGCTGGAACCCAAAGCGGAAAAGTGCGTCTTCATAGGTTACCCAAAAGAGACAGTTGGGTACACCTTCTATCTCAAATCCGAGGGAAAAGTGTTTGTTGCTAAAAACGGAGCTTTTCTCGAGAAGGAGTTTCTCTCGAGAGAATTGAGTGGGAGGAAGATAGAACTTGACGAGGTTGTCGAACCTCTCATCCCTCTGGATGGTGGCGCAGGGCAAGGGGAAACCTTTGTCATTGCGACGCCGGTTGAGGAGGAAGTTAATGATGATGATCATGAAACTCCAGTTCAAGTTTCTGTCGAACCACGCAGGTCGACGAGACCACGTGCTGCTCTAGAGTGGTACGGTAATCCCGTCTTATCAATCATGTTGTTAGACAACAATGAACCTGCGAATTATGAAGAAGCAATGGTGGGCCCAGATTCCAACAAATGGCTGGAAGCCATGAAGTCCGAGATAGGATCCATGTATGAGAACAAAGTCTGGACTTTGGAGGTACTACCTGAGGGCCGCAAGGCTATTCAGAACAAATGGATCTTTAAGAGGAAGACGGACGCTGACGGCAATGTGACCGTTTATAAAGCTCGACTTGTGGCAAAGGGTTTATCACAAGTTCAAGGAGTTGACTATGATGAGACATTCTCACCCGTAGCGATGCTTAAGTCCGTCAGAATCATGTTAGCAATAGCTGCATTTTTCGATTATGAAATCTGACAGATGGATGTCAAAACGGCGTTCCTTAACGGTTTCCTTAAGGAAGAGTTGTATATGATACAACCCGAAGGTTTTGTCGATCCTAAGAATGCTAACAAGGTGTGCAAGCTCCAGCAATCCATTTATGGACTGGTGCAAGCATCTCGGAGTTGGAACAAACGCTTTGATGAGGTGATCAAAGCATTTGGGTTTATACAAGTGGTTGGAGAATCTTGTATTTACAAGAAAGTGAGTGGGAGCTCTGTGGCGTTTCTAATATTATATGTGGATGACATATTGCTGATTGGAAACAACGTGGAGTTTTTAGAGAGCATAAAGGATTACTTAAATAAGAGTTTCTCTATGAAGGACCTAGGAGAAGCTGCTTACATTCTAGGCATTAAGATCTATAGGGATAGATCAAAACGCCTGATAGGACTTTCACAAAGCACATACCTTGATAAAGTTTTGAAGAGGTTCAAAATGGAACAGTCCAAGAAAGGGTTCTTGCCAGTTTTACAAGGTACGAGATTAAGTAAGACTCAGTGCCCAGCAACTGATGAAGATAGAGAGCATATGCGCTCCGTCCCCTATGATTCAGCCATAGGTTCTATCATGTATGCAATGCTGTGCACTAGACCGGATGTTAGCATGGCCATAAGTATGGCAGGTAGGTTCCAGAGTAATCCAGGAGTGAATCACTGGACAGCGGTCAAGAATATCCTAAAGTACCTGAAAAGAACTAAGGAGATGTTTCTCGTGTATGGAGGTGACGAAGAGCTCGCCGTAAAAGGTTACGTCGATGCAAGCTTTGACACAGATCCGGACGACCCTAAGTCGCAAACCGGATACGTATTTATTCTTAATGGGGGTGCGGTAAGCTGGTGCAGTTCCAAGAAAAGTGTCGTAGCAGATTCTACATGTGAAGCGGAGTACATGGCTGCCTCGGAGGCGGCTAAGGAGGGTGTCTGGATGAAGCAGTTCATGACGGATCTTGGAGTGGTGCCAAGCGCACTGAATCCAATAACCTTGTTCTGTGACAACACGGGTGCCATTGCCTTAGCAAAGGAACCACGGTTTCACAAGAAGACCAGACACATCAAACGACGCTTCAACCTCATCCGCAACTACGTCGAGGGAGAGGACGTAAATATATGCAAAGTGCACACGGATCTGAATGTAGCAGAACCGCTGACTAAACCTCTTCCACGGCCAAAGCATGATCAACACCAGAACTGTATGGGTGTTAGATTTATTACAATGTAATTCACATGATGATGTGAGGGCTAGATTATTGACTCTAGTGCAAGTGGGAGACTGTTGGAATTATGCCCTAGACGCAATAATAAATATAGTTATTATTATAATTCCTGTATCAAGATAATCGTTTATTATCCATGCTATAATTGTATTGAATGAAGACTCATTTACATGTGTGGATACATAGACAAAACACCGTCCCTAGCAAGCCTCTAGTTGGCTAGCCAGTTGATCAAAGATAGTCAGTGTCTTCTGATTATGAACAAAGTGTTGTTGCTTGATAACTGGATCACGTCATTAGGAGAATCACGTGATGGACTAGACCCAAACTAATAGACGTAGCATGTTGATCGTGTCATTTTGTTGCTACTGTTTTCTGCGTGTCAAGTATTTATTCCTATGACCATGAGATCATATAACTCACTGACACCGGAGGAATGCTTTGTGTGTATCAAACATCGCAACGTAACTGGGTGACTATAAAGATGCTCTACAGGTATCTCCGAAGGTGTTAGTTGAGTTAGTATGGATCAAGACTGGGATTTGTCACTCCGTGTGACGGAGAGGTATCTCGGGGCCCACTCGGTAATACAACATCACACACAAGCCTTGCAAGCAATGTGACTTAGTGTAAGTTGCGGGATCTCGTATTACGGAATGAGTAAAGAGACTTTCCGGTAAACGAGATTGAAATAGGTATGCGGATACTGACGATCGAATCTCGGGCAAGTAACATACCGAAGGACAAAGGGAATGACATACGGGATTATATGAATCCTTGGCACTGAGGTTCAAACGATAAGATCTTCGTAGAATATGTAGGATCAAATATGGGCATCCAGGTCCCGCTATTGGATATTGACCGAGGAGTCTCTCGGGTCATGTCTACATAGTTCTCGAACCCGCAGGGTCTGCACACTTAAGGTTCGACGTTGTTTTATGCGTATTTGAGTTATATGGTTGGTTACCGAATGTTGTTCGGAGTCCCGGACACGGACGTCACGAGGGTTTACGGAATGGTCCGGAAACGAAGATTGATATATAGGATGACCTCATTTGATTACTGGAAGGTTTTCAGAGTTACCGAGAATGTACCGGGAATGACGGATGGGTTCCGGGAGTTCACCGGGGGGAGAAACCCACCCCGGGGAAGCCCATAGGCCTTGAGGGTGGCACACCAGCCCTTAGTGGGCTGGTGGGACAGCCCAAAAGGGCCCTATGCGCCTAGGAAAGAAAATCAAAGAGAAAAGAAAAAAAAGAGGAGGTGGGAAGGGAAGGAAGGACTCCCACCCACCAAACCAAGTCCAACTCGGTTTGGGGGGGGAGCCTTCCCCCTTGGACTCGGCCGACCCCCTTGGGGCTCCTTGAGCCCCAAGGCAAGGTCCCCTCCCTCCCACCTATATATATGGAGGTTTTAGGGCTGATTTGAGACGACTTTTCCACGGCAGCCCGACCACATACCTCCACGGTTTTTCCTCTAGATCGCGTTTCTGCGGAGCTCGGGCGGAGCCCTGCTGAGACAAGGTCATCACCAACCTCCGGAGCGCCGTCACGCTGCCGGAGAACTCTTCTACCTCTCCGTCTCTCTTGCTGGATCAAGAAGGCCGAGATCATCGTCGAGCTGTACGTGTGCTGAACGCGGAGGTGCCGTCCGTTCGGTACTAGATCGTGGGACTGATCGCGGGATTGTTCGCGGGGCGGATCGAGGGACGTGAGGACGTTCCACTACATCAACCGCGTTCACTAATGCTTCTGCTGTACGATCTACAAGGGTACGTAGATCACTCATCCCCTCTCGTAGATGGACATCACCATGATAGGTCTTCGTGCGCGTAGGAAATTTTTTGTTTCCCATGCGACGTTCCCCAACAATAACTGCCTTTTACGATTATGAAATCTGGCAGATGGATGTCAAAACAGTGTTCCTTAATGGTTTTCTTAAGGAAGAGTTGTATATGATGCAGCCCGAAGGTTTTGTCGATCCAAAGAATGCTAACAAAGTATGCAAGCTCCAGCGATCCATTTATGGACTGGTGCAAGCATCTCGGAGTTGGAAGAAGCGCTTTGATGAGGTGATCAAAGCATTTGGGTTTATACAAGTGGTTGGAGAATCTTGTATTTACAGGAAAGTGAGTGCGAGCTCTGTGGCGTTTCTAATATTATATGTGGATGACATATTACTGATTGGAAACAACGTGGAGCTTTTGGAGAGCATAAAGGATTACTTGAATAAAAGTTTCTCTATGAAGGACCTAGGAGAAGCTGCTTACATTCTAGGCATTAAGATCTATAGGGATAGATCGAGACACGTGATAGAACTTTCACAAAGCACATACCTTGATAAAGTTTTGAAGAAGTTCAAAATGGATCAGTGCAAGAAAGGGTTCTTGCCAGTATTACAAGGTATAAAATTGAGTAAGACTGAGTGCCCAGCAACTGCGGAAGACATAGAACAAATGAGTTCCGTCCCCTACGCTTCAGCCGTAGGTTCTATCATGTATGGAATGTTGTGCACTAGACCAGACGTCAACTTGGCCATAAGAATGGCAGGCAGGTTTCAGAGTAATCCAGGAGTGGATCACTGGACGGCGGTCAAGAATATTCTGAAGTACGTGAAAAGGACTAAGGAAATGTTTCTCATGTATGGAGGTGACAAAGAGCTCGTTGTAAAAGGTTACTTCGACGCAAGTTTTGACACCAATCCGGATGATTCTAAGTCGCAAACCGGATACATATTTATTCTTAATGGGGGTGCGGTAAGCTGGCGCAGTTCCAAGCAGAGCGTCGTAGCAGATTCTACATGTGAAGCAGAGTACATGGCTGCCTCGGAGGCCGCAAAGGAGGGTGTCTGGATGAAGCAGTGCATGAAAGATCTTGGAGTTCTGCCGAGTGCACTAGATCCATTGACTCTGTTATGTGACAACACTTATGCCATTGCCTTAGCAAAGGAACCAAGGTTTCACAAGAAGACCGGACAGATCAAATGATGCTTCAACCTCATTCGTGACTACGTCGAAGGAGAGGACGTGAATATTTGCAAAGTGCACACGGATCTGAATGTAGCAGACCCGCTGACTAAACCTCTTCCATGGGCAAAACATGATCAACACCAGAAGTGTATGGCTGTTCAATTTATTACAATGCAAATCGCATGGCGATGTGAGGACTAGATTATTGACTCTAGTGCAAGTGGGAGACTGTTGGAAATATGCCCTAGAGGCAATGATAAATAGTTATTATTATATTTCCTGTTTAAAGATAATTGTTTATTATCCACGCTATAATCGTATTGAATGAAAAAATAGATACATGTGTGGATACCTAGACACAACAATGTCCCTAGCCAGCCTCTAGTTAGCTAGCCAGTTGATCAAGGATAGTCAAGGTTTTTTGACTATGTGCAAAGTGTTTTTGCTTGATAACCGGATCACATCATTAGGAGAATCATGTGATGGACTAGACCCAAACTATGAACGTAGCATATTGATCGTGTCGTTTTATTGCTATAGTTTTCCGCGTGTCAAGTATTTGTTCCTATGACCATGAGATCATATAACTCACTGGCACCGGAGTAGTACCTTGTGTGCATCAAATGTCACAACGTAACTGGGTGGCTATAAAGGTGCTGTACACGTATCTCCAAAGGTGTCCGTTGAGTTTGTATGGATCAAGACTGGGATTTGTCACTCCGTGTGACAGAGAGGTATCTCAGAGCCCACTCGGTAATACAACATCACACACAAGCCTTGCAAGCAATGTGACTAAGAGTAAGTCATGGGATCTTGTATTACAGAACGAGTAAAGAGACTTGCCGGTAACGAGATTGAAATAGGTATGCAGATACCGACGATCAAATCTCGGTCAAGTAACATACCGAAGGACAAAGGGAATGACATACGGGATTATATGAATCCTTGACACTGAGGTTCAACCGATAATATCTTCAGAGAATATGTAGGATCCAATATGGGCAACCAGGTCCCGCTATTGGATATTGACTAAGGAGTACCTCGGGGCATGTCTACATAGTTCTCGAACCCACAGGGTCTGCACACTTAAGGTTCGACGATGTTTTAGTATAGTTGAGTTATATGTGTGGTTACCGAATGTTGTTCGGAGTCCCGGATGAGATCACGGACGTCACGAGGTTTTCCAAAATGGTCCGGAGATGAAGATTGATATATAGGATGACTTCATTTGGTTACCGGAAAGTTTTCGGGCATTACCGGGAATGTACCGGGAGTGACGAATGGGTTCCGGAAGTTCACCGGGAGGGGGCAACCCTCCCGGGGGAAGCCCAAAGGACCTATGGGTGGTGCACCAGCCCTTAGTGGGCTGGTGGGAAATCCCAAGAGGGCCTATGCGCTAGATAAAGAAAACCAAAGAAAAAAAAGGAAAGGTGGGAAGGAAGAGAAGGACTCCACTTTCCAATCCTAGTTGGACTAGGATTGGAGTAGGACCCCTCCTCCTCCCTAGCTGGCGCACCCTTGAGGGCTTGGCCCTCAAGGCAAGCCTCCCCCTCCCTCCTATTTATAGTGGTGATTTAGGGCTGATATGAGACAACTTTTGCCACGTGCAACTCAGATCTAGACACCATAGTTTTACCTCTAGATCGTATTTCTGCGGAGCTCGGGCGGAGCCCTGCAGGAGTAGATCCTTCACCACCACCGGAGCACCATCACGCTGCCGGAGAACTCATCTACTTCTCCGTCTTGCTTGCTGGATCAAGAAGGCCGAGATCATCGTCGAGCTGTACGTGTGCTGAACGTGGAGGTGCCGTTCGTTCGGCACTAGATCGGAACGGATCATGGGACGGATCGCGGGATGGTTCGTGGGACGGTTCGCGGGGCGAATCGAGGGACGTGAGGACTTTCCACTACATCAACCGCGTTTCTTAACGCTTCCTTCTATGCGATCTACAAGGGTACGTAGATCTAAATCTCCTCTCATATATGGACATCACCATGATAGGTCTTCGGGCGCGTAGGAATTTTTTTGTTTCCCATGCGACGTTCCCCAACAATTGTGAGAGTGAAAGATAAGTGTTTCCTCACCAAATCCACCCACAAGTGAGTCCTTTATGCTCAGATCTGAGAGGGGATTTGGGGCTCTATTTCTTGGCTCCTATCTTGTATCTTTTTCTCCATAGTGGATGATTACTCTTGCTTCCTCCTGTGGTTTTTCCCGCAAGGGTTTCAACATAAATCTTGGTGTAAACACTCTCTATTTATACTATCTTGATATGCATGTTGTTATTTGGTCACGCTACTTGGTACTTGTGCCATGGTGAGATAAAGCATGGTGTATGTTGATACCTTACATATGAGCATACTAGTGTTCTTTGATATGTTGACAATATTGGAGTATTGATCTTGTGGTCAATTTGTTGTTGCAAGTATGATGCAACCAAATATTTGGTGCTTTTCATTTGAGTAGATGTCAAGTTATTTGAGCTTGTTAGGTGTATGCACACAATGTTTTTGATGGAATTCCTACATGGACTAAACTTACCATTTGGTTCTGTAGTAATACAGTTTGCTACCGCTGCACTGTCTAAGCTCACATCTGACATGTATACTTGCTTCCACTAATGTTATGTTCAGTTGGATGCTAGTATATTATGGTTATATCATCACAAGTAGAACCGAAGCAATGGTTTTATCAAAGGCATTTACATGTGTTTGATGTTGCAAGTGAAATATCAACTTTAGATGGTAGCGGACTTGTTGAAAATGGTGATGTTTGGTTTAGATAAGCGAGGATTCATTATATAGAGGTTGATCATGTGCATATCATGTATGGATATGTTTATATGCTTTGTTGAAATAAGTTCGATGCTCTCATTTTGTGAAATTCACTTCATGAACGATAGTTTAATAGTGCACTTGTTCTATATGCACATTATGGAAAGTACCCCGGCCCGGCGTGATGTCCTTTATTTACGCTCTTGGTCATGCATGTTCAGATTTGATATTAAGCCCTTTATGTTGCACATTATTTCTCTATGGATGTTGCTTCTTCTGTTATCTATTCAGAGAATTACATCAAATGATTTGGATATGGAGTGTTGACTGGAGCTGTTATGTTTGTGACATATTGGAGTCCCGTTGGGCATATTGATGCTATTGGTAGTGGTTCTAAAAGTAATTGTAAAAGCTATTGAAGTTCCTATTTCCAGGGCATGTTTTGCCATTACAAAGTTATTAGGCACTTTCATAGTATTGTTTAAGCAATTTTGGAAACATGGTGGGAAGATAACATATAGTGATTTATGAGTTGCTTTCTGCTATTTGATTGGGTTTTGGAAATGTTGCAGTTTATTGTGTTGTTGTTGCATGTGTCATGAACTACAACACACTCGAGTCTTGATTCTATTGGTCATACCGTTTGTCTGCATAGTAAATGGTTTCCAACGCCACATAATGCAACGTTGTTTGGTATGTGTATTGTTAGGATTCGGATGTTGGTTTGCCTTGTAGTTATACACACACATAGTTTCCATGTTCATCGACTGAAAATTCAGATAAGTGTCCTCAGTGTTTCCTTGTGCTTAATGTTATTATTTGGGCATTTTGAGTTGTTTCTACTCCTGCATTATAACATCACCACTAATTTGTTGCATTTGGAGCTTGGTCACATGCCAGAATTTGTTATGATTGACTTGTGGAGGAGAGGCATCTTTCTGACTAGAGCATAATATGAGGTTGTTGGTTCCACTCAGTAGCCTTGTGCACTTGGGAAGTGTGCACTTCAGTTTTGTGCAGTTTATGCTTAGGACCGAGACTACTCTTCACTACAATTGCTCATATTTGTGGGGTTTCTTTCATTTGGGTCATCTTCTAGTGGTGCAAAATTATGCTTACCTTCTGGTATAATCTGTTGGAAGGTTCTAATGTACATCCTACAATTTGATGAATCCTGATAACACACAAGTGTAGGGAATCGTTTGTAGCATTTTTTCGATAAGTAAGAGTGTCAAACCCAACGAGGAGCTAAAGGTAGAACAGATATTCACTCAAGTTCTATCGACCACCGATACAACTCTACGCACACTTAACGTTTGCTTTACCTAAAACAAGAATAAAACTAGGAGTACTTAGTGAGAAATAAATAGTAAGTAAATAAAAGTTAGGGGCTGTTTAGTAGAAAGCTTTCTGTGTAACGCAAGAGAAAGATTGTCCATGGGCAATTGAATATAACATGATAGATACTTATCATGTGCAATGAGGAAGAGGCATATGCTAACACACTTTTCGTAATTGGATCATATGCACTTTTGATTGGACCTATAGCAAGCATCCGCAACTACTAGAAATCATTAAGGTAAACCCAACGATAGCACTAAACATCAAGTCCTCTTTACTCCCATATGCGCATAACTCCCATACTCGGGTGTAAGTTTATGTCACTCTCGCCACCCACTATAAGCGAATCACGAACATAATGCAAACCCTCCAGCATGTATCCTTCACGTATGCGCATCATGAAAGGCACCTTAGGACAACACCATACCAACACACAACTCATATGAATAACATCATATCACAATTAACCCATAGGAAAAAATAGATCTACTCAAACATCATAGGATAGCCACATATCATTGGGAAATAGTATGTTGTGTTGAGCACCATGTTTAAGTGGAGAGTTACATTGGGAAAAGAGATGTTACACCGCTGAATAGAGGGGGAGAGAGTTGGTGTTGACGGTGGAAAGATTGTTGATGTAGATCGTCATCACGCTCCTTGCCCCGACGACACTCCAGCGCCATCGGGAGAGAGACGGGGAGAGAGCCCCCCTCCTTCATCTTCTTCCTTGGCCTTCCCCTAGAAGGGAGGAGAGTTCCACCTCTCGTCCATGGCCTCCATGGCAGCGAAGAGACAGGAGCACCTCCGAGATTGGATCTCCCTCTCTGTTCTCTTCTCTTTCCCGTTCCTATTTTCTGGCCCTTCACAGTTTCGTAAATTCTCGGACATCCGTAAATCCGACCGAGCTAAAAAATTTATATGATTTTTCCCATAAATTATGATTCTTGCACCGGAAGAAGAGCCCCAACCGACGCACGATGTGGCCACTAGAGGGAAGGGCGCGCCATGGGGTATGGGTCGTGCCCTCATGGGTAGTGAAGGCCATGGGCCTCCGTTTACGTTGGTTCCAACTCCCAAAAATCACATATATTAAAATATAATTCTCCATAAATTTTTATCACGTTTGGACTTTGTTTGATATGGATATTCTGCAGAACAAAAAACATGCAACAAACAGGAACTGACACTTGGCACTGTATCAATATGTTAGTACAATAAATCATATAAAATGTTGCCAAAAATATGCGAAAGTTGTATAATATTGGCATGGAAGAATAAAAAAATTATAGATACGATGGAGACGTATCAGCATCCCCAAGCTTAATTCCTGCTCGTCCTCGAGTAGGTAAATGATAAAAAAGATAATTTTTGATGTGGAATGCTACCCAACATAATTTTGATCATATATATAATCATGGCATGAATATTAAGACATGAGTGATTCAAGGCAATAGTCTATCATTTGACAAAGAGACATCCATACTGATGTTTACTAGCAAACAATCATGTCCTTTCAAAATAACAATGCTTGAAGAATGTTATCCCTACAAAATCATATAGTTTGTCATGCTTGGTCTTCCTAGCAAAAGGTATAAATCATGAGCACCCTGATGTCAAATCAAGCAATTGGATTGTACTTTTTAACGGCTTCAACTGTTTATTACTCACTCAATACATGAGCGTGAACCACGGATATAGCATAAAGGTGTAATAGAATATGGTGGTAGGTTTCAAAGAGGAAAAAGTGAAGAATAAAGTTTCTCATCAACTCAACGTATTAATGGGCTATGGATATGTCCATCAATAGATATCAATGTGAGGAGTAGGGATTGCCATGCAACGGATGCAATAGAGCTATAGGTGTATGGAATCTTGACTGAAGCTACGTGGATGTGCATCTAGCTTGCTTGGTCATGAAGACCTCAGGCATTTGAGGAAACCCACCATCGAAATATACAAGCCAAGTTCTATAATGAAAATTTTCCACTAGCATATGGAAGTGACAAAACAAGAGACTCTCTATATGAAGAACATGGTGCTACTTTGAAGCACAATTGTGTAATTAGCATCCCCTTCTCTCTTTTCTCCCATTTTTTTCCTTTTCTCTTTCTGTTTTTTTATTATTTTTTCTTTATCTTTTTTGTGGAGGGCTCATTTGGACTCCCCCATATTCATTTTTCGTCTGGAATCTCATCTCTACTTGTGGGGGAATCATAGTCTCCATCATCCTTTCCTCACTGGAGAATGCTCTAATAATGAATAATGATGATCATCACACTTCTATTTACTTACAAATCAATATTACAACTCGATACCTAGAACAAAGTATGACTCTATATGAATGTATGTGGTAGTGTATGAGGATGTGCAATGATCTAGCATAGCACAGACATAAAAAATGGACAAACCATGGAAATATCATGCTAGCTATCTTACGATCATGCAAAGCAATATGACAATGAATGCTCAAGTCATCAAAGCGGAAGCGGCGGAAGTTGCATGACAATATATCTCGGAATGGCTATGGAAATGCCATAATATGTAGGTATGGTGGCTGTTTTGAGGAAGATATAATAAGGCTTATGTGCAACAGAGTGTATGACATCACGGGGTCTGGATGCACCAGCGAAAGTTGCCCTGGTCCTCGAGGTGAGAATGGGCAATGCACGATACCGAAGAGACTAGAAAATATGTGGAGGTGAGAGTGTGTATATCCATGGATTCACATTTGCCACAAAGAACTCACATACTTATTAGCTCTCTCAAACAAAGTTGTCAGAATCACGACTCAAGTCTTAGAATCTTAGGACCTTACGATGCAAACTATCCCCTCCGTTTCTATGATTTTGCTCATAGAATCTAAGTTTCTACGATCCCGGTAGTTATGATTCTATGACTCTTGATCCAACCAACAAAGCTCTGATCCAATTCAGAATCACGATTCTGACAACTTTGCTCTCGAAGCAAAGCACTACTCGCATGCCCCTAGGATTATAACAACACAAAGGATTTCAATCAAGGATAAATAATGCTCCAACTACTATACGTGCATGCTTCGGGAATCACAAACCTTAACATGAATATTCTTACTAATCTACAATCATCAACTAGTGCACCCACACATTACTATCTTAATGTTGCAAAACTATTGCAAGGAATCAAACATATCATACTCAGTGATCTACAAGTTTTATGTAGGATTTTATGCCTAACCATGTAAATGACCAATTCCTTTTGACTCTCTAAATAGGTATAAATGAAGCATGAGAGTTTCACTCTTTCAACAAAAGACCACACTCTAATAAATATAAGTGAAGCAAAAAGCATTCTACAAATAATTGTTTTCTATATGTATAGAAATAGGCAATCTAAACTTCAAATGATATAAGTGAAGCACATGAAGCATTCTATAGAGCCATACTCAAAAGATATAAGTGAAGTGCAATGAGAATTCTTTAACTCAACCATGGACTATATCATACCAGCATGGTGCATAAAATAAAAGTGAAAACTAAACACAAAAGATGCTCCAAGATTTACGCATATCACGTGAATGAAACGAAGATGAAAACATACCGATACTTGTTGAAGAAAGATGGGAGGCCTTCTGCGGCATCCCCAAGCTTAGACTCTTGAGTCTCCATGGATATTTACTTGGGTTGCCTTGGACATCCCCAAGCTATAAATCTTTCCTCTCCTCCTTCTCCTCATATCGACACCTCCTCGAACTTTGAACACTTCATCCACACAGAACTTAAGAGAAAAATCGTGAGATCCGTTAGTATGATCATGCAAATTACTACCTTAAGTATTGTTGCAAACCCATTCATATTTTATTTTTGCATTATATCTACTATAATATAACTTCTCCATGGCTTATACCACCG